>NC_092334.1:239085000-239385000 GCF_046630445.1 Rutidosis leptorrhynchoides | reverse complement strand
GTATTCAAGTAGATCCGGGGAAGATCGAAACGGTGAAGAGTTGGGGACGACCGACTACGCCTACGGAAATCCGAAGTTTTCTCGGATTGGCCGGTTATTATCGTCGGTTTATCCAAGATTTTTCTAAGATCGCTTCTTCGTTGACGAAATTGACAAGGAAGAATGCGAGGTTTGGTTGGGAGAACGAGCAAGAAATTGCTTTTCAATTGTTAAAAGAGAAGTTGTGTCAAGCTCCGGTGTTAGTGTTACCGGAAGGTGTTGAAGACATGGTAGTTTATTGTGATGCTTCCTTAAATGGTCTCGGGTGTGTTCTAATGCAAAGAGGTAAAGTCATCGCTTATGCCTATCGACAATTAAAGGAACATGAAACGAGGTATCCGACTCATGATCTTGAGTTGGCGGCGGTAGTGCATGCGTTGAAAATTTGGCGCCATTACTTGTATGGTGTCAAGTGTACGATTTATTCGGATCATAAGAGTTTGAAACATCTCTTTAATCAACGAGATTTGAATTATCGCCAATGAAGGTGGATGGATGTGGTGAAAGACTACGATTGTGAAACACTTTATCATCCGGGTAAGGCGAATGTGGTCGCGGATGCGTTGAGTCGAAAGAGTCAACATCCGGCGATAAAAGTGGGGTCGTTACGTTTGATTATTACCAACGATTTTCTTGAAAAGCTTGGTGAGATTCAAATAGAGGCTTATGTTCACAACAAGCATACGGAGCGAATCGTGGGCCAATCGGAGTTTATTACTATGGGTCCGCGTGGTTTGTTGTCTTTTCAAGGAAGGTTGTGGGTGCCTAAGATGGGTGATTACCGACGAGTGCTACTTGATGAAGCACATAAGTCAAAATATTCCATTCATCCGGGCACGACGAAAATGTATCTTGACTTGAAGAAAGATTATTGGTGGCCGGGCATGAAGCGTGATGTTGTGAAGTATGTTGAGCAATGCGTCACGTGTTTGCAAGTAAAAGCCGAACACCAAAAGCCGTATGGTAAATTGCAACCGTTAGAAATCCCGAAATGGAAATGGGAGCACATTACCATGGATTTCATTACAAAGTTACCTAAAATGGCGAGAACCCAATTCGATTCGATTTGGGTTATAGTTGACCGATTGACAAAGAGCGCTTTGTTTCTTCCCATTAAAGAAGCGATATCGTCAGAGACCTTGGCTAAGTTGTTTATCAAGGAAGTGGTCTCGCGACATGGGGTTCCTATATATATTATTTCGGATTGAGATACCCGTTTTACATCTCGGTTTTGGGAAAAGTTTCATGAAGATATGGGTACGCAATTGAAGTTGAGCACGGCGTATCATCCTCAAACGGACGGTCAAACCGAACGTACGAATCAAACTTTGGAGGATATGTTACGGGCGTGTATCATTGACTTTGGTGGTAGTTGGGATGAGCGTTTGCCTTTGGTGGAATTCTCGTACAATAATAGTTATCATACTAGTATCGGGATGCCACCTTACGAAATGCTTTATGGGCGTAGGTGTCGAACTCCTGGTTGTTGGGGAGAAGTGGGTCAAAGAGAGATCGGGAGTACCGATTTGGTTTTAGAGACAAATAGCAAGATCGATTTGATTCGGGAACATTTGAAGAAGGCTCAAGATAGGCAAAAGTCGTATGCCGATAGACGTAGGCGATTGATTGAGTTCCAAGAAGGCGATATGGTGATGCTTAAGGTTTCTCCATGGAAGGGTATTATTCGATTTCGAAAATGGGGAAAGTTAGCTCCTCGGTTTATTGGGCCGTTCAAAGTTTCAGCTCGTGTTGGTGAAGTTGCATATCGATTGGAATTACCCGAAGAGCTTGCGGGGATCCATAATACATTTCATGTTTCCCACCTCCGTAAGTGTCTCGCGGATGATTCCTCATGGATGCCTTTAGACGAGATCGAGCTAAACAACAAGTTAGAATATGTCGAGGAACCGATTGCTATCCTTGACGAGAAGGTGAAAATGTTGAGGAATAAAGAGGTGAGAACTTTCAAGGTTCAATGGCGGCGAAGTAAAGGTTCCGAGTTCACTTGGGAGCCCGAAGAGTTCGTGTTAGTTTATCTTCCCTCGTGTCATGCGGCTTGGATTGCGAGGTCGCAATCCGGTTCAAGTGGGGGAGAGTTGTAAGAGTCTGTTTTCCTTTTTGGGTTTGGACGCCATCCAAATAATTGGGACGCCGTCCCATATTGAAGACATGGACGCCGTCCAACATTTTGGGACGCCGTCCAGGATGGCTGGCAGGCATGTCTTTTTGCTATTAATTATTTTAGATGGGTATTTTGGTAATTTCACTTCTTGGATGAATTTTAAAGCCCTAGATCAGTTTTGGGAGTCTCATTACTCCATTCCTAACCACCAAACTTCATCCACTTAAATCCTAGTGAGAGAGTGTGATTCAAGTGTGAGAAAGCTCAAATCGGAGAAGAAGAAGCTTGTTTCGGGTTTTAGCTCGAGCATTAAAGTTGTTCATCTCCTTGTTAGCTTCGTTTTGATTGTTGTGGTAAGCCCTAAACTTGATTACCTTAGTAAATATGTTTAAGGGTTAGGGTTTGGGTTAATGTTGTACATAAAACCCATGTATGAGTGATTTGGGGGTTTTGTATAAGTTTGGGTCATGAAGACCCAAATGGTGACTAACTTAGGGTTTTGAAAGGTTGAAATGTGTAAATGAGTCTTAAAGGCCTAATAGATCACTAGTACACCTATAGTTAGTGTTAGTGGGAGTCATTTGGGTTGTGGGTGACCCAAATGGGTGTGTTGACCTAGAAATGGGTCAAATGGGTCTTTGATGACCTAGGTTGTCTTGCATGTATGAAAACGAGTTAACTTTGTGGTTAAAAGTGTGTTAAGACCTTAATTGGCAAAAGTTAGGGTTTTTGGTGAAGTTAACCCATTATTAGGGTTAAAGGTGCAAAATGGGTCGGGATTGCACTTAGGGTCAAAAGACTCTAGATTGTTAAGTGTGTTGCTTGACCGACTTGAGTTGTGAATTGATTATGTGCTAAAATGTAATAGGTACGTTACATTGACGTTGCAAGTTCGGTTATCTTACACGAAGACTTTGAGGTGAGTGGAATAATTATATGCGTATGTATATAATGTATCTATTTGTTGTAGCGTGAAAGGTGTAGTGTCAAGGTGTTAAGACACCACGTTTCACGTGAAGAGTGTAGCATCGAGGTGTTAAGATGCCACTCGGGTGTAGCATCGAGGTGTTAAGATGCCACCTAGGAGTGTAGTGTCGAGGTGTTAAGACACCACTCCGTAAAATAATGAGTGTTGCATCGAGGTGTTAAGATGCCACTCGGGGTGATGTGCCGAGGTGTTAAGGTGCCACCCTAGGGGTTAGTGGTGCAAGGTGTTATGTGCCCTAACGGATGTTATGAACACCGATGGCGTTTTCCCGAGCGCCGTTCCCTTGTACTATTGGTTAACCATGGTCATTTGTGTTGTAAGCATATTATATTATTCGAGTTATATTTATATGCGGATGTTATGCTAGCTTGGGGGTATTGGTGAATTATAGCTCGTTAGTGCGACGATAAGCTAATGTTGTTTGCTAGCATGTTTGCGGTTGTGTAAGTGTATGCAAGTAGGTATAATTATATATGTATTCGTATAATTATTGCATTCACTAAGCTTTGCTTACCCTCTCGTTGTTTACCTTTTTTTATAGGCTCGGGCGTTGACAAGGGTAAGAGCGTTCAATTGGATTAGTGATCTCCTGCTTGTTTTGTTAGGGGATGCTTTTGGGTGTTAGCTTTTGGAGTTCGACCGAGAT
The DNA here is from genome assembly GCF_046630445.1 of Rutidosis leptorrhynchoides. Lineage (NCBI taxonomy): Eukaryota > Viridiplantae > Streptophyta > Magnoliopsida > Asterales > Asteraceae > Rutidosis > Rutidosis leptorrhynchoides. The sequence continues at coordinate 239,381,205 of NC_092334.1, read as the reverse complement.
TGGGTAGTTTAACCCCAAACACCATGCTCTAGTGTTGTTTGGAACTTAAACTTATATTTGGTCGAAACTTTTATTTTTGAACGAAACTCGTAAAACGGGCGATGTGGGCCCGTTGATGTAAAACTTGATTTGATGATGAAAATCTCTTAGTTTCATTTATATTGACTTGTGGTAAAAAGGTTTTCGTTTGAAAGTGTCGGGAAGCGGGTTTTTCGCTCGTGTGAGTTGGACCCGTGATCAGTAGCTGGAAGACCATTGGGACGCCGTCCCAATTGCTTGGATGCCGTCCCAGTTGTTTGAGCTGGACGCCGTCCCAAAACTCTGGACGCCGTCTCACCCTTCTGAGCTGGACGCCGTCCAGGATTCTGGACGCCGTCAAGATGCACTGCCTTAAAAAAAAATTTTGGTACGCGTTTTTGGGTTTATGAAGTCGGGTTGTTACACCCTTCTACATCACTTTCATCATCACTGCTTTCTTCAGACCCAGTACTACTATCCACATCACTCTCAGCTATCTCTTCTTCTGCCAACAACCTTTGAACTTGTAAAGCCTTTTGAGCTTTCTTTTTAGCAGCAGCAATAAGAGTAGTATCATCTATCTTAGAAGATTTTGGAGTGGTGGGGGAAGACCTAAAGTTTTCTTTCAAGTTAAGTTCAAATTTAGCCTCTGCTTTCTCATGGTTCCATAGTGAACTGTAGAGAGAAGACATGTTAAAGTTCTTTAAGTTCTGAGTGGTTCTTAAAGGGTCAGTAACAGATTTCCATTTAGTAGGCAGTGAATCAATGAATTTGTTTACTTGTTCAAATTCAGTATAGGTGACATTCAAAGTGATCAGGTTTACAATCAAGGAGTTAAACCTAATAAAGGTTTGCTTAAGGGTTTCATTCTTGTAGGCAAAGAACATTTCATATTCTCTTTTCAAAGTAATCATTCTGTTCTGCCTTACTTCTCCCATACCCTCATAGGTGACATCTAGATAGTCCAACATAAGCTTGGCATTTGCTTTTCCCCTAATCAGTTTGAATAGTGGGTTAGGCAAAGTTATAGCTAACAGGGTTCTGATTTTAGGGTCAAGTCCAACACGACGTTTATCCTCAACATCCCATTTATAAGGAGTGAGAATAACCTCTCTGCTAGGAATAGCAGGAGTGTCAGCTGTAGCTGGAGCACTACCAATAGTCTCAGTGGGAACAAATAGACCATCTGTGGTAATACCAGGCATGAGTGTGTCAATAGACTCAAGGTGAAGCATGAATCTTGCCTTCCAAGTTTCATACTCATCTTCATCAAATTTGGGTGGTCTATTGGATGAGCCATTTTCAAGGTAAGCCGTATTTGAATATGCAGCCATGAGAGAATTCAGATCCAAGATATTAATTATCATGACTGAAGCTCTGATACCAGTTGTTGGTCCCTTGATAACAACAGAGTATTGTAGAGGGGGGAGAGGGGTGAATACAATTTCTTTTAATTAACTTAACAGTTAAACACGATTAGTATTCAAGCATGTAAATTAAATAGAGTCACAGGTAATTTTCAACGGTTATTCTTTATTGATTGAATCACAAAGAATCACAACTATCCTTGGCGGAATGATAGTTGGTTGATACAGATTACCTAGAATATAGCTAAGAGGTAAAATAAAAGCTATTACACGTTTTTTACTCTAAATAAATAAACCCACACCACTAGTTGTTACAATAGTGGATACAATAATTTATAGTAGTCCTATTAACCGTGTAATGGTTCTATTGTCCACTAGTACATAAGATGTCTGTACTTGTGGGGACAACTGCATCAGAGAGCATGCTCTCCTTTTTCCTCTTTGGTAGCTATTTGCAGGAACAACACAATTCAGTTTGGCACCACTATTTGATTAAACAAATAGAATGTTGTGTTTCCTAGGTGTTGACAAAGTATAACCCATGTCTGCACATGCGTTAAACTTCTGCATTCCCACGTGGTCTTGTAAGGTCACTTGTCAGACGCCGATGCGTGTCCTTTTCTGTTCAACTTTGTCTTTGACTTCTGTTGAATAGTACAATTGATGTAGACCACTCGGGAAACTACTATGCTTATAATGGAGCATAGCTGTATTGTCTAGTAAGCTGCATTCCAGCTGTGCTGGTTCTTCATTGCTAAGACACTTGATATTCTTGAACTGCTGAGTACACATCCTGTGCAGATTGAAGAACACTGTCTACCTTGTGCTGGCAGACTGAGCAGCAAACTACACTCGACACAGCAATATCTACTGTCTATACATAAACAAACTTGTGCTGGCTGCACATAACATTTTAGTGCAAATAAATTACAGTTTTGTCATAATTAAATCCTTAATTATTTTGGGAACTCAACAGAATCCTTTGTTTGAGTTCTTGAGAGAAAAAGGGAAGTAAGAAAAGAGATAGAGAGTGTGAATGAATGAGTGGAGGTGGTGAGGTGGTTAACTAGTCAACTACTAGCCACCTCTTTGATCAAATGGCGAAACTAGTCCCTCGATTTTGGATGCGGGTGTGTGAATTACCTAAACGGAATATTTTAAAAACGCGTATTAAAGGAAGATGTTATAATCCAATAACGGAAAATATTAATAATGTTAGCTAATGGAGGATACGAATCTAGATACGAAGGGTATTATTAAAATAAAATTAAAAAAAAGAAAACGGGCGTTAAAATAATTTAACGAAAAAATGCGGGATGTTACATTACCCACACCTTAAAAGAAATTTCGTCCCAAAATTTAGTTGAAAGTAGTAGTTGATGTCTTTTCCTCGAGACCTAGTGTTGTCAATTTTACGAATGAGTGAAGGTACTTCCTTTTTATTTGGTCCTCTTTTGGCATTCCCACGAATCTGGATAGTCGGGTTTTTACGTTGTATAAAGGCTTGGTTTTACGATCCATAATTTAAACTGGTTTTGCTATGAAGAGGAGTTCGTCATCGATAGTAAGTTTATCTAGAAGAATGGCACGTTCCTATTCCACAGGACACGTGTCTAAGTTTGTTACATGGAACATAGGGTAATTGGAAACTTAATTGAGCCGAAAGATCTAAACGGTGGGAAGCGATTCCAATACGCCCCAAGATTTCAAAAGGATTAAGATTGCGGATATAACTTTTCTCGATTTCCTGAAATTGATTACACCTTTCCAAGGTGCGGTTTTTCAATATTACACAGTTACTCACTTGGAATTCGAGAGGGTTACGCCTAACATCGGCATAGTCCTTTTGGTGACTACGGGCCGTCTTGAGCCCTTCTCGAACTTGAACGATCTCAACGGTTGTTTCTTGAATGATTTCGGATCTGGTGATTTGCTTGTCACCTACTTCAGTTCAAGAATAGGAGAATGACATTTGCGGTCATATAAGGTTTTGAAAAGTGCGGCATTAATATACGAGTGGTAACTACCGTTTCAAGAGGAATCAACTAAAAGCGATAATACAAGTTTGTAACATGTCTTTCCAAGATTTGAATTGTACATTTTCTTATTCTGTTGGTTTGTGGATGATACTCAGTACTCATGCTCAAACGTGTTCCTAAAGCTTCTTGTAAACTAGAAGTGAAACGAGTATTTTGATCCGAGATAATTGACAATGGTACACTGGGTTGAAAAAGGGGTTTCTTTAAGATATGTTTGAACAAGTTAGTTAGGGTTCGAAAACATTTGTTGGAACAAGTTTCTTATCGGCTACTAAAAAACGTTCGTCAGGGCTATTCACCCTCGTGGCGAATACTAGTAATACGCGAAGAGTCTCTCTCTCTCTATTAAGAATTTAGATAAGAGGTTTCCTTATACAGAAGTACGAGCGAAAAAGATAGGAGTGAAATGAGAACTTAGAATAGGATGAGTTTACATCTTGAGGTAGCCATATAGTGCATCTAGTGGTCAAATGTTGAGAATTGGTGGGAAACGAGATAGTATACGTAGTTGTATAGTTCGGGGTTGAGTAGTAGTTGGCCGTATATTAGAAGCACAAGGACGTTAAGTCAAAGAAGAAGGAGGTATCCTTGGATTGTGTGTTATCTTAAATTCCAGTAATATCAGATAGTAACGGTGCAATAACAGAGTTATGTAATGTGGTACATGATGACGAGAAGATTGATGGGGTCCATAATTAAGTGTTCCAATTTTTCAGGCAAAATAATGAATTTCAGTTTCCTTGATTTCGAGTCGAAAGAGGATGCCTTTCAGGCGTTCACGTAGATATATTTTCATATTTGAGTTCCATTTTGTGTTACACGGATTTGGCTAATCTGGTTGATGTGGATAATCACGTTCAAGGTTCGGACACGGAGAGGCTTAATTCTTCCCTTATTGAACTAACGAGGTTAAAGGACGAGCAACACGAGAAAAAGTCGGAAATGAATCTTCGGTAATAACCGGCAAGATCTAAGATTTTACGAATACAAGTCAGAGTCGTGAGGGTTTCCCGATTACGTGTGGCTTCGATATTTGCGAGATTTATTGTAATACCTAGACCACTAACAACATGGTCTAGAAATTGGACTTTGTTTAAGCAAAGTTCACACTTGGAGATTTTGGCATAGAGTTGCTCTTTTCTCAAGAGTTCGGGCGTAAGACAGAGATGTTGTTCGTTTTCTTCTTTACTTAAATAGATTTAGACATCACCTATAAATACGATAACGGATTTTTCTAGATATGTTTGCATACGCGGTTCAGGAGGTCTATGAATACAGATGGAGCCTTAGATAAACTGAATGGCACTAAAAGAAATTTATAACTATCGTAGCGAGTTCGGAAAGCGGTTTTAGAGATACCTTCTCCCTTAACCCTCAATTGATGATGACTGGAATGGAGGTCGATTTTGGAATACACACGAGATCCTTGTAATTGATCAAGGGGTCATCGATACGGGAAAGGGGATATCGGTTCTCAACCGAAAATTACTTAGTTCACAATAATCTATACATAATTGTAGGGAAACATTTCTTCTTAATGAATAGGTTTCGAGCTCCCTAGTACTATAGGTATCAAGTCAGAATTCAAATTCTTTACCCACAAAGTTTAACATAATAGTTTTTTGTCGGTCACTTGAATGGCATAAGTAGTGTCTAGGGGAAGTGGTGGAGTGCAAAGAGTACGAGTCAAAGCCTTGGTTATAAAACATCTAACGGTACCCGAATCGAATAAACATGAAACTTAAGAGTTGTTGAGGAGAACGTACCTGTGACTAGTTCCTTGTCATCTCGGGCATCCTTGGCGTTGATGTTGGAAGTTCAACCGCGTGCGTTGGGGTTGGCTTTCTTCTTTGGGCACGCATTCCTAAAATGACCCGGTTGGCCACATTCGAAACAAACACCCGTTCTGTGTGCATTGGGCACCTTTTTAGCGACGAGGGTGACACTTTTACAACCATGGGCCACATGGCCACTTCCTTGACAATTGATGCAAAATCGCTTGCCACATTTTCCATAATGATGGTTGCGGCACTTGTTGCAAAATGGTTTGCTACATTCACCATAATGATGTTTGTGGCACTTGTTTCAAAAAGGTAGGTTTCCGGCATACCCTTTCTTGTCACCGAGGGTGATGTTAAAGCTAAGGGGTATAAAATACTCTTAAATTTTACTAGGAAATACTATTAAATACGATACAATTTTACACAACATATTTATTTATTTATTGAATGGATATACTTAAACCTTGCTACAACACTTATAGGCAATGTACATAATCGTACAGTAGTGTAGTTTTTAGTAAGTCCGGTTCGTTCCACAGGGAAAATCTTTAAACAAAGCTTAACACTATATTAGTTTTATTTTATAAAAATACAAATATATATATAAGTAATATTATTATTATAAAGGCGGTTTTTACCGTTTAATGACCGGTTTGTCGATTTTAAAACTTTAGTCGCAGTTAAAACCAAATGTAAAATATTAAAAAGACTTAATTTAAAGCGTAAAGTAAATAACGAAAATGAAATTGCGAATAATAAAAGTACGATAAAATAAACTTGCGTTAATTAAAAAGTACGATAATTAAAAGTGCAATTAAATACAATAACAATAAATAAAAATGCGATAATTAGAAGTGCAATTAAATATAAAATAAAGGAAATTAAATATGAAATAAAAGAATTATGCTTATTTAAACTTCCGTAATCATGATGTTTGACGTGTTGATTTTAGTTTTATGCCCATGGGTTAATTGTCCTTTGTCCTGGATTATTTAATATGTCCGTACGGATTTGTCCATAATAGTCCATCAGTCATAAATATAAAGAGCGAAAGCCTTCGTCAAATTATTCTTATTCCCGAAGTCAAATATTCCAACTAATTGGGGATTCGAATTGTGACAAGGTTTAATACTTTGTTTAATGAATACACCAGGTTATCGACTGCGTGTAAACCAAGGTTTTACTACTTTGTTAACAATTACACCAAATACCCTTGAATGTAATTCACCCCTGTTTCAACAAGTCTATTAACTATTAATCCAGTTCCGTGTCCGGTAAAATGAATAATTATTGGTATTTATAGATATCCCGCCCACCGTACCCAGTCAAGCGTATATGATTATATATAAATACGTCGAATTATAAGTTTGTATATTAAATTAACAAGGTATTGTTTAGTTAATATAAAACCCATTAATAGCCCATAGTCTAATTTCCACAAGTGTCGTTTTTTTTATCCAAACCCCAATTATGGTACAAAGCCCAATTACCCAATTTTAATATTTTTAGCCCAACATCATGATTACTTCGGATTAAATAAGCATAATAATAACTTAGCTACGAGACATTAAATTAAAAAGGTTGAACATAACTTATAATGATTAAAAATAGCGTAGCGTTACACGGACAGAATTTCGACTTACACCCTTACAACATTCGCTAACATACCCTTATTATTAGGATTAAAATTAAAATTAAAATTAAAATATAAATTATAAATATAAATATTACGTATAGATATAGAGAGATTGATATATTATATATTTTTTTACGATCAGAATGCGCGAGCCTTATAGGCAGTTTCAACATTTGGGGCTCTGCGACTCGCGGCCCTTTTCTTCTTCAAACTCCGCGAGTCGCGGAGATCGTTTTTACAGCTCACCCACATTTGGCTCTTTGTTTGCCGACGATTTATTTTATAAATATAATATATATATAATTAATATAATTAATTATATATTATATTATATTTATATACATAGTTAACTTGTAATTTTTAGTCCGTTGCGTCGAGCGTTGAGAGTTGACTCTGGTCCCGGTTCCGGATTTTCGAACGTCCTTGCGTACTATTTTATATCTTGTACTTTGCATTTTGAATCTTGTACTCTTGTAATTTCGAGACGTTTCTTATCAATAATTGGAACCTCTTTGATTGTATTTTGTACTTTTGATCTTTTTGGTCGTTTGCGTCTTCAATTCGTCGAATCTGTCTTTTGTCTTCACCTTTTAATATTTAAACGAATATCACTTGTAAATAGAACAATTGCAACTAAAAGCTTGTCTTTCTTGGGGAATAATGCTATGAAATATATGTTCGTTTTTAGCATTATCAAATATTCCCACACTTTAGCGTTGCTTGCCCTCAAGCAATATAGTATTGAAATACTAGAATCACTTCTTTATTCTTCACACTTTGTACATCAGTGATTTCTATACGGCGGTATAAACAATGGTAGTAACGATATGGTTTACAGTCCCACATGACTATAAAAATTTAGATCCATTAAGGAAATTGGATCTTTATGAAAACATTTGATCTTTTGAAAATTAAATCTAGTTTTTACCCTAGATAAGTTTTCCGGAATAACCCTTTACCGGTGTTTGCAAATTATTTTTGTGGGTTTGGTGGGTTTCATATTTGAAAATTTTAGCTCAAAACTTATGGTTTTATGTCACCCACTTGCTAACCTTGTATTTGGAAAGCAACACGTCCAGTTTACTTGTCCCGTATATTACCTTTCGGTAAACTACCGTCCGGTTGTAAAGGAAAGCGTTGAACAAGCAACTGTTAAGGCAATGTCCCCTGACATGCTTTTGATTATGGTTTATAACGTGTCGGACGCAATTACTATCCTTGGTAGGAGCAATAGTAAAGCTCACCCTTATGATTTTTCGGTCTGGCACAAGGTCCTGTCTTTGACCATGCTATGCAACCACCGTTCTTACAGTTGACACCCGATTTAGTTCAGGTGACCTAATGAATTCCAGGTGAATTCCTAGGATTTTACGTTCAATGGTAATGAACGCATTGAAAATGGGTTTTTAGAAAACAAATCGGTTTGTAATTTTGATCAAAATATTTTCTCGTTCAGGCTCGAGTTTAGATATCATTGAATTCCATAAGTTTGTAATTCTCAATCTTTAAGGTCAATCTCAAGGATTGAGTAATATCAGGCTTAAAAGCTGATTTTTAATCTTTAAGGAGATTATCCTTTCTGGGGATCTGATTCATTAGTCTTATCAAGCTAATTTGCACGGTGCCCCCCCATTGTACGAGATAAATCCTTCTCATGGTTAGGATAAATCTGACCACCTGGTGACCCTGTTTTATGCTGAGGTCCGTGGATTTCCTGCTGATTTTAGTGATGACTTTTCTAGATTTTTGGTCAACCTACAGCTGGTCTGGACGACAACTTCTTGACTAAATCAAGAAGCGCGTGTCTTTTTCGGAAGACTTTACTTCCTTTTAATGATGGAATTGATTCATCGTGTAGTTCCATCTTTTCTTTCAGTAAATCAGGTAAAACTTTTTAGTTTAGTCCAAAACAAAAGTATTTTCAGTTATTTGTACAAAAATATGTGACATATGTTTTGAATAACTTGGAGAATTTTTCCACACTTGGCTTTTATTTTCCTTTTTATTGTCCTCTATTCCATTTTAAATGAATTTTAACATTTTGGTTTGTTTCTCAATTTATGTCCTTTCCGAGGTAACAATAATTTCGGTGTTAACACCTAGTTTTATCGTTCATAAATATGTATAAACATGATTTTGAGTTCATTTAGTTGAAAATTTTTTAAAAATTTTACTAGAATTGGGTAGTCAGTATATAAGACTAGGGCTGTTCTTTATTATCAGAGAGCACTAGATTCTAATACAACTACTGCTTTACTAGTATTTTTAATGGTAACCAAGTGTTTAAGATAAAAATTTTAAAATCCGAAAGAATTTAACCCCTTCCCACACTTAAGATCTTGCAATGCCCTCATTTGCAAGAGATCAGTAACAATTTAAATTATTGAGGGTGATTTGTGTGAAAATGATTAAATTTTACCAAATTTTCCAAACATATTTGTGTTTGTGTTGAATGATAAATGGTGCACATCATTTGTTCATTCCGTCTTGTTGTTATATCACATTTATTTTGCATCTTGTCGTCAAAATTAGTTGCTTTTGCTGAACTTAATGCCAGTCTTTGAAAATGCGTTGTTTTACCCTGTTGTGTACATAAGATAAACTGCAAACATATATACATATTTTTGAAGTTTGGTATATTACCCCACATTCAAAAATTATTGAAATCTAAGAATAAATGTTAGAAAATTATAAAAACTATTACAATATTAACATAAGTATTAAACGTATCAACATTACAAATTACAAAATAAATAAAACTAAGTAGACTAGGGATGATACTGATACCAGTAGGGGTTCCATGCATAACCATAGGTGCTATAAAATGCTTCGGCTGGGTTATACGTAGGATACGGTGGTTGGATCTCTATAGACCAGGGAGGGAATATGGGCGATGGAGTAGGAATATAGTTTCTACCTATATGTTGGCAATAAGCTATGATTTGGTTTTGATGAACTAGCCAATCTTCAAATGCTCTATGTCTAGCATTTTCATACTCTTGTGAAGCTATAAACCTTTGTATTTCTGCCATTTCATTTCCCCCTCCTACATTACCTTGCTGTTGGTTTCTCTCAACCTGTAGATGTCTACCATTATATCGTACTGCGGTGTTATTTCGCCTCTTCAAAACTTTCGCACCATGGTATACATTTAAACCTATTGTATCTCGGGGTTCTGGTTCTTCGACTAGTAATCTCCCCGACTTATATCCACACCGAGATATTCAGCAATCAAAGTAATAAATATACCACCTCCTATTATGCTATGCGGTCTCATCCCCCTAACCATAGCTGATAAATAATAACCCACACAATAAGGTATACTTACAGCGCTTTGTGAGTCTCGAATACACATATGGTAAAACAAATTCTGTTCATTTATCTTTTCCTTATTCTTACCTCTTTGTGTAATAAAAATTAGCTAAAAACCTATGAATTACTCTTAACTCTGCTCTATCTATATCCAAATAAGAGTAATTCTCGCTTTAAATCGGTGATGGCTAGTCATTTGACTCCATACACCATGCGTATCAAAATTTTCGTCTATCTTCCTACCGTTCAATATCAATCCTCTACAATCGGCAGATGCTAACTCCTCAGGCGTATATATATGTAAAGCCTGAGCCATGTCTAGTAAAGACATGTGGCGCATCGAACCTCCTAACAAAAATCTAATAAAAGGTCGATCGGTTAAACTAGCTACCCGATCATTTAATTCTATACTACACAACAATTCTTAACACCATACTTTATATACAGGTCTACGCATGTTGAATAACCGTACCCAATCGTTAAAAGTAGAATTACCATACCTCTGTGCAAGTAATTCCCTAATTGGCTCGGCCAATTCTACAGCTTCTAATGGTCCCCATTCTATGACCCTAGGTACTTCAACAGCTTTAGAATGAAGAGTATGCAAACCCCTTTGGTATTTTGGATAATCTATCCAAAGTCTGTCAAATCTCAGGTTCGGGTGCAAATCTTCCAAGTGCATATCAGAAAATGTCATGACTGGATGAGGTATATCTTGTTTGTAGTAGTTATCCACCTCCTGTTGTTCCGCATTTTCAGCAGGAGCATTGCGAGCTTGGGATGAAGATTCACCCCTTTCAGTCTGCAAAACACATCAAACACAATTTTTGTGCATCCAAATATGCATTAGTGTCAGCAAAATCATCAATCAAAATAATTACAATGACATGATCAATTTATATCAAACTTAAGCTCATTTTCATATTTTCATCAAATCTACACTTTTTCAAATAAGCATATACGAAAATGTTCGCCAAGTTCATAAGCATTCAACTCAAATAACATGTCAAAATAATCATTACTAGCAATTAAACAAGTTTCAAATGGCATTATCTCTCAAAAATCAAGTTCATGAATTTTAGACTTGAAAAAGTCCACTTTAACTCTCAAAATCATGCTTAGGCTCAAAGTTTGGATCATTTAACTACCTAAACATGTTACACTACTTAATTTAACAACAATTCATGACAAAAATCGGCCATAACCTGTTTATATCAAAAAGCCCCAAATTGCTCAAGAACACAAACCCTAGATTACTCAAAATTTGAAGTTTAAGACTTCTAATCATGTTAAATAGCATCAATCTAGGTTATACAAGCATAATACATAAACAATTTAAGCATAATTACACTAAAAAGCATCAAAATCAAATTGGGTATAAAATTGCTCAAGAACACCAATTTTCGGATTAAATGGTGTTTAGGTGTAGAAATTTACCATTTTTCTTGAGTAATTCCTTGATAGCATCCTTCTTAACATGATTTTAGTAAAAGATTTGATGAATAACGGTGAAAAATTATGAATTTGGGAGTGTTTTCTCGGGTTTTTTCGGGTGTTATTTCGCAGTTTTGTGGTGTGGGGAGTGAGGATACTGATCTGATTACGTTTTTATTTTTTTCTGAGTTTTGGTCCCTCCGCGAGTCGCGGTGTTTTACCCTTCAAACTCCGCGAGTCGCGGAGTTTGTATTTTTTTTTAATATATCTTAACTAATTAAAACAATTAAGTAATTAATTCTAAAATTTTGTTTCCCTTGTTATTTAGGACGAGGTCGTTTCGGATCGATGTCCTAGTCCGTCCTTCGATAAAATTTTAAAATTTGTCTTTTTGTAGCGATTGTTTTAAAAGCTAAGATTTTTAGTTTTTTTTAATATTTTTGGCATACTTTAATTCAATAAGATTAAAAATAATGATAATAAAAGTTCTCGTCCCTCCCTTGGGTAAAGCAATTTCGGTTCAAAGACCTAGTCTTCAACTTACGACGAATTTTAAAAATCATATTTTTAACTTAGCGAAAAAAGTAAATTTTTGTTTTTAAATTCACACCAACTTAAATTAAAAATACATAAAATTCAAAATTAATATTAAAAATTTACACTAAACTTAAAATTTGAAACGCGTAAAATTAAAAATTCATATTTTAAAAATTAAAAATTCACACCAAACTTAATTTTAAAAATTCATATTATAAATTCACACCAAACTTATATTAGTTTTTCAAATATTTACAATTTTAAATATATTGATTTTACAAAGTTTACAATATTAATTTAAGATTTATATATTAATTTTAAAAACATGGTAAAAATAAAATTAAAAATCTTTTTGGCTTTTATCCCACTTTAATCAATCAAATATTATCAAAAATATGCGCCTCTCTTTTCGGTAAAGTAATTTCGGTTCCAAGATCTAATTTAACTCATGACGAATTTTTGAAATATTTTGGGTTGATTGATTAAAGATATTTATACCTTAAGAATAAACGTTAAATTTCGCAGTGATGTAATAAATTTTTGAATGATATCAATAATTTCGGTCACCAAACCTAATTTTATTCAATACCAATTTAATACTTTATAGCGAACAAATTAGCGTTTATTATCAAAAGGTTAAAAATAAAAATAAAAACAAAAAACTGTACAGACTTACCTGTGAGATAGTATTCTTAGTTATATGATCTATCTCATTCATAAGATAGTCGATTTAATTGGTTTTCCATGGCTACATAGGCGTAACCTCGAGCATTTAGTGTTTTTTCTTCTAAACATATGAACGGTCCGTCTCTGCATAAAGTAACAAATTCGGTATTTGAATAGGTTTGATTATTTGAACATTTACCTCCATGTGACCATTTTTCGCATTTGTGACATCTTTCAAGGTGTCGTGCTCTTCTTTTCGCTGCGGATTTTGATTTTCCTTTACCAAATTGTAACTTATTATCTTCGCATCTGGATTCTTTTCTTACTCCGTCCAATCTTTCTCTGATTACTGATACTATTTCACTTGGTAGTGTGTCATTATTACGTTTAGTGATCAAAGCGTGTAGCATTAGACCATGGTTTAGTTCACAGGCAGTCTTCATTTCGTAAAAACCTAAAAAAATAAAAATTCAGAATGGGGGGAGAAGACTAGTTCGTTAGGGTCTGCTAGGTAAAGACCATTCGGGTTCCATTTTCGAGAACTACACGAAAACAGACAATCTAACTCTAACAGAAATACATATTATCCTTTAAAGACTTGATTCTCCCCACACTTAGTTAGCTGTGGTATCGAAATTGTGATTAACTTCATTGTCGAATTCCATCGGACTATCTATGTAGTGTTTAACTCTGTGACCATTAACTTTAAATTCAATCCCATTTGAATTTATTAATTCTATCGTTCCGTATGGGAAAACTCTTTTGACTATGAATGGTCCAGACCATCTTGATTTCAATTTTCCAGGAAATAGCTTGAATCGTGAATTGAAAAGAAGAACTCTGTCTCCTTCTTTAAATTCTTTTAAACTTCTGATTCTTTTATCATGCCATTTCTTCGTTCTTTTCTTATAGATTAACGAATTTTCGTATGCTTCATGTCTTAATTCTTCTAATTCGTTTAGTTGACTTAATCGTAGACGTCCAGCTTCATGTATATCAAGATTACATGTCTTCAAAGCCCAAAATGCTTTGTGTTCAATTTCTACTGGAAGATGACATGCTTTTCCATAAACAAGTCTAAAAGGTGTGGTTCCAATTAGAGTTTTGTAGGCTGTTCTAAAAGCCCGATCACTTATTAAAGCTTTCAGTGTTCCAAACCTTGCAAAAAGACGTTTTAAAAAGTTGACTACAACTCGTGCATCATTAGTTAGGAGAGCTTGTGCTTCCGCCCATTTAGATACATAATCAATGGCTACGAGAATATAGAGATTATTATGAGATTTGGGAAATGGACCCATAAATTCAATACCCCAAATGTCAAATACTTCACATTCTTGTATGACATTTTGTGGCATTTCATCACGTTGACTTATTTTTCCGGCCCTTTGACATGCATCACAGGATTTGCAAAGAAGGTGTGCGTCTTTGTAAATTGTGGGCCAATAGAATCCAGCTTCATAAACTTTTCTTGCTGTTAGTTGAGGCCCATAATGCCCTCCTGTTGGTCCTGTGTGACAATGGTTTAAAATTTTACTAGCTTCATCTCCGAATACACATCGGCGTATTATTCCATCTGGTCAACTTTTAAACAGATGTGGATCTTCCCAGAAATAGTGTTTTATATCACTGAAGAATTTCTTTCGTTTTTGGTACGATAATCCTTTTTCAAGGAATCCACATACTAAGTAGTTTGCATAGTCTGCAAACCATGGTATTTCATTATAATCTATCTTCAATATATATTCTTCAGGAAAGTTGTCTTGTATGGCCGATTCATTTAGAACTTCTAATTCAGGATTTTCAAGACGAGAAAGATGATCAGCGGCGAGATTTTCTGCTCCTCTTTTATCTCGGATTTCAATATCGAACTCTTGTAAGAGTAAGATCCAACGGATTAATCTTGGTTTGGCATCTTGTTTCGAAAATAGGTATCTAAGAGCAGAATGGTCGGTATAGACCACCGTTTTAGCTAGAACGAGATATGATCGAAATTTGTCAAAAGCAAAGACAATAGCAAGGAGTTCTTTTTCAGTAGTTGTATAATTTGTTTGTGCTCCTTGTAACGTCTTACTAGCATAATATATAGGTTGAAATCGTTTTTCAATCCTTTGTCCTAAAACGGCTCCCATTGCAAAATCACTTGCATCGCACATTAGTTCAAACGGTAGATTCCAATTTGGTGTTATCATGATCGGCGCATTAGTGAGTTACTCTTTAAGAATATTAAAAGATTTGATACATTCATCTAAAAAGATGAATGGAGCATCATTTTCTAGGAGTTTATTCATAGGAGTGGCAATTTTAGAAAAATCTTTTATGAAACGTCGGTAAAAACCGGCATGCCCTAGAAAACTCCTAACTCCTCTAACATTGGTGGGATGTGGAAGTTTAGCAATTACATCTACTTTAGCTCTATCCACTTCAATTCCTTCTTTTGAAATTTTATGACCAAGAACGATGCCTTCTTTAACCATGAAATGGCATTTCTCCCAATTAAATACTAGATTTGATTGTTCGCAACTAATCAGCATTCGTTCAAGATTAGCTAGACATGATTCAAATGTATCACCGAAGACTGAAAAGACATCCATGAAAACTTCCATGCATTCTTCTATCATGTCGTGAAAAATCGCCATCATACACCTTTGAAAGGTTGCAGGGGCGTTGCAAAGTCCAAATAGCATGTGTTTGTAAGCAAAAGTACCATAAGGGCACGTGAATGTGGTTTTCTCTTGATCTTCGGGTGCTATTGGAATTTGAAAATATTCGAAAAATCCATCAAGAAAACAATAGTAACTATTTCCGGCTAATCTTTCCAACATTTGATCAATGAAAGGTAAGGGAAAGTGATCTTTTCTGGTGTAATTTTCTATAATCAATACACACACGCCATCCTGTTACAGTCCTAGTAGGAATAAGCTCATTTTTCTCATTTGTAATGACAGTCATACCACCCTTCTTAGGCACGCATTTAACTGGGCTTACCCATGGACTATCAGAGATTGGATAAATTAAACCTGCATCTAGCAGTTTAATAATCTCTTTTTTAACTACATCTTACATATTAGGATTTAGTCTTCGTTGGTGTTGCACATACGTTTTATGACCTTCTTCTATAAGGATTTTATGTGTGCAATACGAAGGACTTATTCCTTTAATATCATGAATCTTCCATGCAATGGCTGGTTTATGAGCTTTCAACACAGAAATGAGTTGTGATTTCTCATTTTTAGTAAGAGAAGACGATATTATTACAGGTAATTCAGATTCACCATGTAAATAAGCATATTCCAAATGGTTTGGAAGTGGCTTTAGCTCTAATTTCAGAGGTTCTTCTATCGATGATTTATATCGATATCTGTCTTCTTCTTTTAGCATTTGAATTTCTTCTGTTGTTAGTTCATATCCATTAGCTATTAGTGTAGCTAACATTTCAGCTTCATCAATTGGTTCAGTTCCTTCTCCTAAAAAACATTCTCCTGTTCCTTGTAATTCTAGAAATTCTTCTAATAATTCTGCATGTGAATCTATAGTTTGAATATAATAACATGTATCATCTGCAGATTGCGGTTGTTGCATTGCTCTATCAACTGAAAAGGTAACACTCTCGTCCTCTATACTTAGGGTCAGTTTCTTACCAAACACGTCTATCATTGCTTTAGCCGTGTTTAAGAATGGTCTTCCTAATATGAGAGGAACTTGAGAATCTTCTTCCATGTCCAGAACAACAAAATCTACTGGAAATACTAAAGTACCAACTTTAACTAGCATGTTCTCCATTATCCCTCTAGGATATTTTATTGATCTATCGGGTAGTTGTATGCTTATTCTTGTTGGTTTCAATTCTCCAAGGTCTAGTTTAGTGTATAGTGAAAACGGCATTAGATTTATACTAGCACCTAAGTCTGCCAATGCTTCTATTGAACTAAGACTACCCAGAAAACATGGAATTGTGAAACTTCCTGGATCAGATAATTTTTCTGGTATGTTATTCAACAGCACTGCTGAACAATTAGCATTCATAGTAACAGCCAAGAGTTCTTCCATTTTCTTTCTATTCGTGATCAGATCTTTCAAGAATTTAGCATATCTAGGCATTCCTGAAATCACATCAATGAAAGGAAGATTTACATTTATCTGTTTAAACATATCCAAGAATTTAGATTGCTCGGCTTCAAGTCTTTCTTTTTTCATTTTACTCGGGTAAGGAAGTGGTGGTTGGTATGGTTTAACATAAGGTTTATCCTTAGCTGTGTTATCTTCATTAACCTTTTCAACTACCAGTTCTTTTTCCTTATCTTGATCAGGTTGTGGTTCTTGTGGAGTAGGAATAGCTTCATCAGAAGTTACAGGTATTTCAGGTGGTTTAAGTGTTGTACCACTTCTTGTGGTAATGGCTTTAGTTGTTTCATTCCGGGGGTTAGCATTTGTATCACTAGGTAAACTTCCCGGTTTTCTTTCACCTATTAATCTTGCTAGGTTACTTACTTCTTGTTCCAGGTTTTGAATAGAAGCTTGTTGATTTCTAAATGCTTGAGCATTTTGTTCATTGGTTTGTTTTTGAGATGTAAAAAACTGCGTTTGAGTTTCAACTAGCTTCGTCATCATATCTTCTAAATTCGGCTTTTTATCATCGGGTTGTGGTGGTTTGTTTTGAAAATTAGGTCTTTGCTGATTGTAATTATTGTTGGACACTTGTTGATTGCTAGGACCTTGTTGGTTGTTGTATGGAATATTTCGATTATAATTCTGGTTTTGATTGTAAATCGGTCTTGGCGGTTGATAATTATTCTGATAATTATTTCCAGGCCTTTGGTTTATGTATGAAATATTCTCTCTTTGTTCCATTGTTAATTCAATACTAAGACAATCTTTTGTCAAATGTGGTCCTACACACTGATCACAACTATTTCGTATTGAGTGAATATCCTTAGTCATCTTTTCCATTCGTCTCTCAACAGCATCCATCTTTGCGGAAATGGAATCTAATTCATGGCTAGAATCGGCTCTAGCTGCTTTAGATGATCTAACGATATCTTTTTCTTGGTGCCACTCATGTGAGTGGGAAGCAGTGTTATCAATAATTTTGTAAGCATCAGTTTCGGTTTTCTTCATAATAGAACCACCAGCTGCTATATCTATGTCTTTCCTTGTAGTGATGTCGCATCCTTGGTAGAATATTTGTACTATTTGACAGGTATCTAAACCATGTTGCGGACATCCTCTTAATAACTTTCCAAATCTTGTCCACGCCTCATATAGAGTTTCATTCGATTTCTGTGTAAACGTAACAGTTTCTCCTTGAAGTCTTACGGCTTTAGATGCCGGAAAGAATTGTTTAAGAAATTTTTCAACTAAAACGTCCCATGTATCAATCGCCCCTTCAGGTAACGATTCCAACCAATCTTTGGCTTCTCCCTTTAAAGTCCAGGGAAATAACATGAGATATATCTGTTCATCCTCCACTTCTCTTATTTTAAATAGTGTGCAGATCCTATTAAAGGTACGAAGATGTTCATTTGGATCATCCTTCGGTGCACCACTAAATTGGCATTGATTAGTCACCATGTGTAGAATTTGTCCTATGATTTCATAATATGGCGCATTAATGTCTTGATGAGTAATTACGTGACCTTGGCCAGTGCGTTTAGCTCTCATTCGGTCTTCCATACTTAAAGGTTCTAGATTCTCCATAACTGAATTTGTTGAATCAGAATCACTAGAGGATTCTGATTTAATGGTTCGTTCCTCAACAATCTCTGTTTGAATGATTGGTGGTTCCGGAGGAAAATTTAATGGTTCAGGATCTATGAATAGTCCCTGAATATTTTCCGGATTCTCAATTGTGAGGTCGGGTTCAAAAAATGGATTATCGAAAATTTGAACTGGAGTACTTGGTTGACTGGATGACGATTCTAAAGAAAAATCAATGGCGGTAATATTTGCTAAATGTCTTGATCTAGTTACAGGTGGTGAACGTACAAAAGGTGGTGAACGTCTTGCTCGGTGCATTCACTGAATATCCTATTAGTTTTTAAAAGGAAAGAAAAATTATATAAGTTATCCAATTAATAGACTTTTCTGATTTTGCCCACGTTTCGAATAACCAAAAGATGCAGTAGAGGGGCAGGATTCGTTTGGTCTCAATATAATTGAGGACTGTTTGGCTCCAATAACCCGGTCCACGTACAAATCCAACTATTACTACGAACCAGAAAATTTTGATGTCTATCAATTTAACCACTTAAAATAAATTTTCATAATTTTAAGAAATTTAGATAAGAAGTAGAATAAAAATCTATGTCCTAAAAACTAGAATAGCGAGAAATAAGAAAGAAAAAGAGCGTATCGGAAAAAGAAAAAGAAAAGGGTTGAAAAATAAAAGGCGTCGAAAAATAAGAAATAAAAAGAAATGACTTATAGAACTTAAAAACACTCGACTAACCCAACCTTATTACTATCACTAACTTAAAATTATAATCGCAAATTGAGATTACTAATTGGAATGATAATTGATACATAGGTAAAAGGTGTCTAAAAATATTAAAGCTTATAAGAAAAACTATATCCCAAATGGCAATAACTTAAAAAGAAACTAAAACTTAAAAAGGCGTCGCAAAATTCTAAAGTACCTAAATCTTAGTCTAAAGAAAAGGCACTTAAGGGATTTTACGGCAAAGCCTAAAAATCTATAAATAAAAAATAACTATGGCAAAAACTAAGTTTAAAACTAAATACAAGCGAAAAATACAAATATTACGCTAAAACAATTAAAAAGGGACAAAATATAAAAATATACTAAAAGTTGTAAAAAGTACAATTTTTATAAAAATATTATTTTTATATTATTTATTTTATAAAACTATTAATTTTACAATTTAATTAAACTAAATAAACTAAATATATAAATTAAATAAATAAACTAAACTTAATAATAAATTAACAAAACTAATTAGGGTTTAATTAAAAATTAATAATAATAATTACTCCGTAATAAATGCTGATTAGGGTTCTGTCAGGCGCGTTAGGGTGTCTCCGCGAGTCGCGGTATTCCAAGCAGCAAACTCCGCGAGTCGCGGGGTTCCAATTTTCAGATCAGGTGCAGGACAAAATCGTTCGTTTCAGTTTTTTTTTTTTTTAAATTTCTGTTTTATATTTTCTGTTTAAATAAAAATATTTATATAATAAAAACTTATATTTAAAAACTTAGAATAGAAATAAAAATATGTTACAATTTTATAAATAAAAATCTTAAAACTAGATTTATATATAAATTTTTTTTTTCAGTTTTTGATTTTATGTTTTAAATAAAAACAAAATATTTAAATAAAACTTATATTTTTATAAAATAAAAATAAAGAAACTTTATAAAACTTAAATATTTAATAAACTCTTAAAAATATTTATATTTTTGTTTTTCTTTTCTATGTTTTCGAATATTTAAAACGTATTTTTACAAAAACGTATTTTTATAAAAGTAAACTAAAAATAAAAATCTTTTTTTTTAAATATTTAGCGTTGCGCTTTCGGCGTTTAAGAGTTCCCCGGCAGCGGCGCCAAAAATACTTGATGTTAAAGCTAAGGGGTATAAAATACTATTAAATTTTACTAGGAAATACTATTAAATACGATACAATTTTACACAAGATATTTATTTATTTATTGAATGGATATACTTAAACCTTGCTACAACACTTATAGGTAGTGTACCTAATCTTACAGTAGTGTAGTTTTTAGTAAGTCCGGTTCGTTCCATAGGGAAAATCTTTAAACAAAGCTTAACGCTATATTAGTTTTATTTTATAAAAATACAAATATATATATAAGTAATATTATTATTATTATAAAGGGGGGTTTTTACCGTTTAATGACCGGTTTGTCGATTTTAAAACTTTAGTTGCAGTTAAAACCAAATGTAAAATATTAAAAAGACTTAATTTAAAGCATAAAGTAAATAACGATAATGAAATTGCGAATAATAAAAGTGCGATAAAATAAACTTACGATAATTAAAAAGTACGATAATTAAAAGTGCAATTAAATACAATAACAATAAATAAAAATGCGATAATTAGAAGTTCAATTAAATATAAAATAAAGGAAATTAAATATGAAATAAAAGAATTATGCTTATTTAAACTTCCGTAATCATGATGTTTGACGTGTTGATTTTAGTTTTATGCCCATGGGTTAATTGTCCTTTGTCCTGGATTATTTAATATGTCCATACGGATTTGTCCATAATAGTTCATCAGTCATAAATATAAAGAGCGAAAGCCTTCATCAAATTATTCTTATTTCCGAAGTCAAATATTCTAACTAATTGGGGATTCGAATTGTAACAAGGTTTTAATACTTTGTTTAATGAATACACCAGGTTATCGACTGCGTGTAAACCAAGGTTTTACTACTTTGTTAACAATTACACCAATTACCCTTGAATTTAATTCACCCCTGTTTCAACAAGTCTATTAACTATTAATCCAGTTCCGTGTCCGGTAAAATGAATAATTATTGGTATTTATAGATATCCCGCCCACCGTACCCAGTCAAGCGTATGTGGTTATATATAAATACGTCGAATTATAAGTTTGTATATTAAATTAACAAGGTATTGTTTAGTTAATATAAAACCCATTAATAGCCCATAGTCTAATTTCCACAAGTGTCGTTTTTTTTATCCAAACCCCAATTATGGTACAAAGCCCAATTACCCAATTTTAATATTTTTAGCCCAACATCATGATTACTTCGGATTAAATAAGTATAATAATAACTTAGCTACGAGACATTAAATTAAAAAGGTTGAACATAACTTACAATGATTAAAAATAGCGTAGCGTTACACGGACAGAATTTCGACTTACACCCTTACAACATTCGCTAACATACCCTTATTATTAGGATTAAAATTAAAATTAAAATTAAAATATAAATTATAAATATAAATATTACGTATAGATATAGAGAGATTGATATATTATATAATTTTTTACGATCAGAATGCGCTAGCTTTATAGGCAGTTTCAACATTTGGGGCTCCGCGACTCGCGGCCCTTTTCTTCTTCAAACTCCGCGAGTCGTGGAGATCATTTTTACAGCTCACCCACATTTGGCTCTTTGTTTGCCGACGATTTATTTTATAAATATAATATATATATAATTAATATAATTAATTATATATTATATTATATTTATATACATAGTTAACTTGTAATTTTTAGTCCGTTGCGTCGAGCGTTGAGAGTTGACTCTGGTCCCGGTTCCGGATTTTCGAACGTCCTTGCGTACTATTTTATATCTTATACTTTGCGTTTTGAATCTTGTACTCTTGTAATTTCGAGACGTTTCTTATCAATAATTGGAACCTCTTTGATTGTATTTTGTACTTTTGAGCTTTTTGGTCGTTTGCGTCTTCAATTCGTCGAATCTGTCTTTTGTCTTCACCTTTTAATATTTAAACGAATATCACTTTTAAATAGAACAATTGCAACTAAAAGCTTTTCTTTCTTGGGGAATAATGCTATGAAATATATGTTCATTTTTAGCATTATCAGAGGGCGAAAGGCTTCTTGGCGAAGTTGTTGTTGTAGTTGCTTGATGGAGAGGCTTCCCGTTTTCTTTTGTTATTACCCAGTTGGTCCTCGGCCGTTGGTGCCGGCGCTTCAATTTCATCCACTGTTTTTATAAATCGGCGGGCCATCGTCACAGCCTCTTGTAGGTTGGCGGGTCTTGATGGCATTACCCCGTGGGGAATGCTCTTAGGGAGGACATCCATGTAAAATTCAACTCCTTGGGTCCCGGGAGCCATGAGGTTTGGACAAATTGAGGCTAGTTCGGCAAACCGATGATTATAAGCTTCGAGGTCATTTCGGGCCAATTTTAGATTTCTTAGCCCCTGTTCGAGCCTTCGAGCCTCTTCACGTGGGAAGTATTCGGTGATCATTCTTTCTCTTAATTCGGTCCAAGAGAGTGTGTGGGCTTCATCGGTACCTACCGATTGTACATACGTGTTCCACCATGAGAGAGCAATACCGGCAAAAGTGAGGGTGGAAAACTTGACCTTATCTTGGTCCCGATAACCGCTTATGCCAAAAATGGCTTCCGTTTGTTCGAGCCATCGGGTGAGACCAACCGGTCCCCCGGTTCCATCAAAAGTGGGAGGTTTGTACTCCATGAAGTTTTTGTAGGAGCACCCCTCATTTGAATCACCGGCTCCATGATTGTTGTTGTTGTTGTTGTTGTTGGAAAAGTGACCGACCACGGCCGCACCCACGACGGTGGCTATCATTCATTGAAGAGCTTGTTCTAGAGTTTTGGGAGGAGTATTGTGTTGACCTTGGTGAGCTATTGTTCCTTCATGACACAAGAATATCGTTGATTAGTATTCTCAATAATACTAATCGTGATATGGAATAATGATGAAGAGAAAATTTTCCTTGACCCGTCTTAAATTCTTTATGTCATAATGTCGAAACGTCCATATGAGTCACCGTAATATAATCGCGGCAATTATATTACCCTAATTCATATGTGAAATGTGCCGTTCATATTGATTATAAACGTTCCATATTAATTGATTTCGTTGCGAGGTTTTGACCTCTATATGAGACGTTTTTCAAAGACTGCATTCATTTTTAAAACAACCATAACCTTTATTTTATCAATAAAGGTTTTAAAAAAAACATTTCGTAGATTATCAAATAATGATAATCTAAAATATACTGTTTACACACGACCATTACATAATGGTTTACAATAGAAATATATTACATCGACATATGTTTCTTGAATGGATTTTTTAAACAATATCATACAAACATGGACTCCAATTCTTGTCCTTATTTTAGTATGCAACAGCGGAAGCTCTTAATATTCACCTGAGAATAAACATGCTTTAAACGTCAACAAAAATGTTGGTGAGTTATAGGTTTAACCTATATATATATCAAATCGTAACAATAGACCACAAGATTTCATATTTCAATACACATCCCATACATAGAGATAAAAATTATTCATATAGTGAACACCTGGTAACCGACATTAACAAGATGCATATATAAGAATATCCCCATCATTCCGGGACACCCTTCGGATATGATATAAATTTCGAAGTACTAAAGCATCCGGTAGTTTGGATGGGGTTTGTTAGACCCAATAGATCTATCTTTAGGATTCTCGTCAATTAGGGTGTCCGTTCCCTAATTCTTAGATTACCAGACTTAATAAAAAGGGGCATATTCGATTTCGATAATTCAACCATAGAATGTAGTTTCACGTACTTGTGTCTATTTTGTAAATCATTTATAAAACCTGCATGTATTCTCATCCCAAAAATATTAGATTTTAAAAGTGGGACTATAACTCACTTTCACAGATATTTCCTTCCTCGGAAATAAGACTTGGCCACAGATCGATTCACAAACCTATACAAATATGTACATATATATCAAAGTATGATCAAAATAGAATTACAACCATTTTTATTATGTTTTAAAATTTGAGTGTATTAAGTCAGTTGTCCTCGTTAGTAACCTACAACTAGTTGTCCACAGTTAGATGTGTAGAAATAAATCGATATATATTATCTTAAATCAATCCATGACCCAGTGTATACACGTCTCAGGCTAGATCACAACTCAAAGTATATATATTTTTGGAATCAACCTCAACCCTGTATAGCTAACTCCAACATTACTTCATATAGAGTGTCTATGGTTGTTCCAAATAATATATATACATGGGTCGATATGATATGTCAAAACATTTGCATACGTGTCTATGGTATCCCAAGATTACATAATATATTAGAATACATGTATAATACAATATAAGTTAGCTAGGATATGATTTGTATAGATTTGTTAAACATTTACCGTAGTTAAAAAGATCAAAAATATCCAATCTTGTTTTACCCATAACTTCTTCATTTTAAATCCGTTTTGAGTTAATCAAATTTCTATGGTTTCATATTGAACTCTAATTTATGAATCCAAACAGAAAAAGTATAGGTTTATGGTCGGAAATTTAAGTTACATGTCAATTACTAAAGAGGTAGTCATTTCCGTCGAAAGAACGACATCTTGATGACCATTTTGAAAAACATACTTTCACTTTGAGTTTAACCAAGATATTTGGATAAAGTTTCATGTTCATATGAAAAATCATTTTCCCAGACGAACAACTTTTAAATCAAAGTTTATCATAGTTTTTTATTATCCAAACCAAAACAGCCCCCTGTTTCACTACGACGGCGTATATCCGATTTTATGGTGTTCATCGTGTTTCCAGGTTTTAAATCATTAAGTTAGCATATCATATAGATATATAACATGTGTTTAGTTGATTTTAAAAGTCAAGTTAGAAGGATTAACTTTTGTTTGCGAACAAGTTTTGAATTAACTAAACTATGTTCTAGTAATTACAAGTTTATACCTTCGAATAAGATAGCTTTATATGTATGAATCAAATGATGTTATGAACATCATTACTACCTCAAGTTTTCTGGATAAAACTACTAGAAATGAGAAAAATGGATCTAGCTTCAAAGGATCCTTGGATGGCTTGAAAGTTCTTGAAGCAGAATCATGACACGAAAACAGTTCAAGTAAGATTTTCACTCGAAATAAGATTGTTATAGTTGTAGAAATTGAATCAAAGTTTGAATATGAATATTACCTTGAATTAGAAAGATAACATACTATAAATAACAAAGGTTCCTTGATCTTAGATGATTACTTGGAATGGATTAGAAAGCTTGGAAGTAGACTTGCAAACTTGGAAGTATTCTTGATTTTTATGAAACTATACTTATGGAATTCATAAAGAACACTTAGAAATTGAAGATGGAACTTGAGAGAGATCAATTAGATGAAGAAAATTGAAGAATGAAAGTGTTTGTAGGTGTTTTTGGTCGTTGGTATATGGATTAGATATAAAGGATATGTAATTTTGTTTTCATGTAAATAAGTCATGAATGATTACTAATATTTTTATAATTTTATGAGATATTTCATGCTAGTTGCCAAATGATGGTTCCCACATGTGTTAAGTGACTCACATGGGCTGCTAAGAGCTGATCATTGGAGTGTATATACTAATAGTACATACATCTAAAAGCTGTGTATTGTATGAGTACGAATATGGGTGCATACGAGTAGAATTGTTGATGAAACTGAACGAGGATGTAATTGTAAGCATTTTTGTTAAGTAGAAGTACTTTGATATGTGTCTTGAAGTCTTTAAAAAGTGTAAGAATACATATTAAAACATAACATGTATATACATTCTAATAGAGTCGTTAAGTCTTCGTTAGTCGTTACATGTGAGTGTTGTTTTGAAACCTTTAAGTTAACGATCTCAATTAATGTTGTTAACCCAATGTTTATTATATCAAATGAGATGTTAAATTATTATATTATCATGATATTATGATGTATGAATATCTCTTAATATGATATATACATTAAAATATCGTTACAACGATAATCGTTACAATAAGTCTCGTTTCGTAATTCTTGAGTTAGTAGTCTTATTTTTACATATGTAGTTCATTGTTAACACACTTAATGATATATTTAAATATCATTTTATCATGTTAAATATAGTGTATCAATATCTTAATATGATACATATGTATTTAGTAGACGTTATCATAACGATAATCGTTATATATATCATTTCGAGTTTCTTAACTTAGTAATCTCATTTCTTATGTATATCACACATTGTTAATATACTTAGTGAGATACTTACTCATCATAATCTCATGTCAACCATATATATGTCTATATATACCACAACATGTAGTTTTTACAAATTTGTATGGTTCGTGAATCGCCGGTCAACTTGGGTGATCAATTGTCTATATGTAACTTATTTCATTTAATCAAGTCTTAACAAGTTTGATTGCTTAACACGTTGGAAACATTTAGTCATGTAAATATCAATCTCAATTAATATATATAAACGTGGAAAAGTTCGGTTCACTACAGTACCTACCCGTTAAATAAATTTCGTCCCGAAATTTTAAGCTGTTGAAGGTGTTGACAAATCTTCTGGAAATAGATGTGGGTATTTCTTATTCAGCTAATCTTCATGCTCCCAGGTGAACTCAGGTCCTCTACGAGCATTCCATCGAACCTTAACAATCGGTATCTTGTTTTGCTTAAGTCTCTTAACCTCACGATCCATTATTTCGACGGGTTCTTCAATGAATTGAAGTTTTTCATTGATTTGGATTTTGTCCAACGGAATAGTGAGATCTTCTTTAGCAAAACATTTCTTCAAATTCGAGACGTGGAAAGTGTTATGTACAGCCGCGAGTTATTGAGGTAGCTCCAGTTGGTAAGCTACTGGTCCGACACGATCTATAATCTTGAATAATCCAATGAACCTTGGATTTAGTTTCCCCCGTTTACCAAATCGAACAACGCCTTTCCAAGGTGAAACCTTAAGCATGACCATTTCTCCAATTTCAAACTCAATATCTTTTCTTTTACTGTCCGCGTAGCTCTTTTGTCGACTCTGGGTGGTTTTCAATTGTTGTTGAATTTGGATGATTTTCTCGGTAGTTTCTTGTATTATCTCCGAACCCATAATCTGTCTATCCCCCACTTCATTCCAACAAATTGGAGACCTGCACTTTCTACCATAAAGTGCTTCAAACAGCTCTATCTCAATGCTTGAATGGTAGCTGTTGTTGTAGGAAAATTCTGCTAACGGTAGATGTCGATCCCAACTGTTTCCGAAATCAATAACACATGCTCGTAGCATGTCTTCAAGCGTTTGTATCGTCCTTTCGCTCTGCCCATCAGTTTGTGGATGATAGGCAGTACTCATGTCTAGACGAGTTCCTAATGCTTGTTGCAACGTCTACCAGAACCTTGAAACAAATCTACCATCCCTATCAGAGATAATAGCGACGGGTATTCCATGTCTGGAGACAACCTCCTTCAAATACAATCGCTCCAACTTCTCCATTTTGTCATCTTCTCTCATTGGCAGGAAGTGTGCTGATTTGGTGAGACGATCAACTATTACCCAAATAGTATCAAAACCACTTGCAGTCCTTGGCAATTTAGTGATGAAATCCATGGTAATGTTTTCCCATTTCCATTCCGAGATTTCGGGTTGTTGAAGTAGACCTGATGGTTTCTGATGCTCCGCTTTGACCTTAGAACACGTCAAACATTCCCCTATGTATTTAGCAACATCGACTTTCATACCTGGCCACCAAAAATGTTTCTTGAGATCCTTGTACGTCTTCCTCATTCCAGGATGTATTGAGTATCTAGTTTTATGAGCTTCTCTAAGTACCATTTCTCTCATATCTCCAAATTTTGGTACCCAAATTCTTTCAGCCCTATACCGGGTTCCGTCTTCCCGAATATTAAGATGCTTCTCCGATCCTTTGGGTATTTCATCCTTTAAATTTCCTTCTTTTAAAACTCCTTGTTGCGCCTCCTTTATTTGAGTAGTAAGGTTATTGTGAATCATTATATTCATAGATTTTACTCGAATGGGTTCTCTGTCCTTTCTGCTCAAGGCGTTGGCTACCACATTTGCCTTCCCCGGGTGGTAACGAATCTCAAAGTCATAATCATTCAACAATTCAATCCACCTACGCTGCCTCATATTCAGTTGTTTCTGATTAAATATGTGTTGAAGACTTTTGTGGTCGGTATATATAATACTTTTGACCCCATATAAGTAGTGCCTTCAAGTCTTTAATGCAAAAACAACCGCGCCTAATTCCAAATCATGTGTTGTATAATTCTGTTCGTGAATCTTCAATTGTCTAGACACATAAGCAATTACTTTCATTCGTTGCATTAATACACAACCGAGACCTTGCTTTGAGGCGTCACAATATATCACAAAATCATCATTCCCTTCAGGTAATGACAATATAGGTGTCGTAGTTAACTTTTTCTTTAACAATTGAAACGCTTTCTCTTGTTCATCTTTCCATTCAAATTTCTTCCTTTTATGCGTTAATGCAGTCAAGGGTTTTGCTATTCTGGAAAAGTCTTGGATGAACCTTCTGTAGTAACCACCTAGTCCTAAAAACTGGCGTATGTATTTCGGAGTTTTTGGGGTTTCCCACATTTCAACGGTTTTGATCTTTGCCGGGTCCACCTGGATACCTTCTTTGTTCACTATGTGACCGAGGAATTGAACTTCTTCCAACCAAAATGCACACTTTGAAAACTTAGCGTACAGTTTTTCTTTCCTCAATACTTCTAGCACTTTTCTCAAATGTTCTTCGTGCTCTTGATCATTCTTTGAGTAAATAAGTATGTCATCGATGAATACAATGACAAACTTGTCAAGATATGGCCCACACACTCGATTCATAAGGTCCATGAACACAGCTGGTGCGTTAGTTAATCCAAACGGCATAACCATAAACTCGTAATGACCATAACGCGTCCTAAAAGCAGTTTTTGGAATATCATCCTCATTTACTCGCATTTGATGATATCCAGAACGTAAATTGATTTTCGAATAAACTGACGAGCCTTGTAGTTGATCAAATAAGTCATCAATTCTCAGTAGTGGATAACGATTTTTGATGGTAAGTTTATTCAACTGTCTGTAGTCAATACACAACCTAAATGTACCATCCTTCTTCTTGATAAACAAAACAGGAGCTCCCCATGGTGATGTGCTTGGTCGAATGAAACCACGTTCTAATAGTTCTTACAGTTGGCTTTGTAGTTCTTTCATCTCGCTGGGTGCGAGTCTGTAAGGAGCACGAGCTATTGGTGCAGCTCCTAGTACAAGATCTATTTGAAATTCAACAGATCGATGTGGAGGTAGTCCTGGTAATTCTTTCGGAAATACATCAGGAAATTCTTTTGCAACGGGAACATCATTGATGCTCTTTTCTTCAGTTTGTACTTTCTCGACGTGTGGTAGAACAGCATAGAAAATTTTTCTTATTAGTTTTTGTGCCTTCAAATTACTAATAAGATGTAGCTTCGTGTTGCCCTTTTCTCCGTACACCATTAAGGGTTCTCCTTCTTCTCGTACAATGCGAATTGCATTTTTGTAACATACGATCTCTGCTTTCATCTCCTTCAGCCAGTCCATGCCAATTATTACATCAAAACTCCCTAACTCTACTGGTATCAAATCAATCTTAAATATTTCGCTACCCAGTTTAATTTCTCGATTCCGGCATATATAATCTGCTGAAATTAATTTACCGTT
This sequence comes from Rutidosis leptorrhynchoides, assembly GCF_046630445.1. Taxonomy (NCBI): domain Eukaryota; kingdom Viridiplantae; phylum Streptophyta; class Magnoliopsida; order Asterales; family Asteraceae; genus Rutidosis; species Rutidosis leptorrhynchoides. Next base: position 239,351,195 of record NC_092334.1, on the reverse strand, counting down.
TGCTAATTCGAGTAAAAATTTACTATCCAACGGCGACAATGGACAACTTAATTTCACACAAAAATCTCTACTCATATAGCTTTTATCCGCACCCGAATCAAATAAAACGTAAGAAGATTTATTGTCAATAAGAAACATACCCGTAACAAGCTCCGGGTCTTCCTATGCCTCTACCGCATTAATATTGAAAACTCTTCCGCGGCCTTGTCCATTCGTGTTCTCCTGGTTCGGGCAATTTCTAATAATGTGGCCCAGTTTTCCACATTTATAACAAACTACATTGGCATAACTTGCTCCGACACTACTTGCTTCGCCATTACTCGTTCCGACACCATATGTTCCTTTTGTTCTGTTAACCCCTGGTCCGTAGACCTCACACTTCGTCGCGCTATGACCATTTCTTTTACACTTGTTGCAAAATTTGGTGCAGAACCCCGAGTGATACTTTTCACACCTTTGGCATAGCTGCTTCTGATTATTGTTGTTGTTGCGGTTGTTATTATTGTTGGGATGATTGTTGTAGTTGTTGTTGTTGTTGTTGTTGTTGTGCCGTTTGTTGTAGTTGCGATTGATGTTGCGATTGTTGGGATAGTTGTTGTTGTTTTGGTGACTCTTATCACCGTTATCCTCCCACTTTCTTTTGACTAGCTTCCCGTTGACCTCTTCGGCCGCCTATTCTTTAATTCTTCCCTCAATCTAGTTCACTAGTTTGTGAGCCATTCTACATGCCTTTTGTATGGAGGCAGGCTCGTGTGAACTTATATCTTCTTGGATTCTCTCCGGTAACCCTTTCACAAACGCGTCGATCTTCTCTTCCTCATCTTCGAACGCTCTCGAACACAATAGGCACAATTCTGTGAATCGTCTTTCGTACGAAGTAATATTGAATCCCTGTGTTCGTAACCCTCTAAGTTCTGACTTGAGATTATTGACCTCGGTTCTGGGACGGTACTTCTCGTTCATCAAGTACTTGAATGCTGACCACGGTAGCGCGTAAGAAGCATCTTGTCCCACTTGCTCTAGATAGGTATTCCACCATGTTAACGCAATACCTGTGAAGGTATGCGTAGCGTACTTCACTTTGTCTCCTTCAGTACACTTACTTACGACAAACACCGATTCGACTTTCTCGGTCCACCGTTTCAATCCAATTGGTCTTTCGGTTCCATCAAATTCCAAAGGTTTGCAGGCAGTGAATTCCTTGTAGGAGCATCCTACACGATTTCTTGCACCGTTAGCTGTATTACTAGATTCAGAGTTATTGTTGGTATGTAGCGCGGCCTGTACTGCGGCTATATTTGAAGCAAGAAAGGCACGAAATTCCTCTTCGCTCATATTCAAGGTGTGTCGAGTAGTCGGTGCCATTTCCTTCAAAATAGTCAAATGAAACAATTTAATCATACAGAATATTAAGAGTAGTCAATAGTATCTCATAGCATAATATGAACTCATTTATAAAAGCTTTTTCTTCATATTAGCGTTTTATAAGTTTAAATTCGGGTACTACCTACCCGTTAAGTTCATACTTAGTAGCTAATATACAACTCAACTACTACAATTCCATATGAAAAACTAATTATAATAATATATCACATACAAATATTCTTCAAACTTACAACTTCGCTATATTACATATAACATGAAATATAGTACACTATGATACAGGACAGTTTTAAAGATAAATCTAGTTAATACGCAAGTTGTTCAGCAAAGGAAATAAAGACACGTAATTCATAAGTCCAGAAACAAGTCATGCATTCTGGTTTTACTAAGACGACTTCCCATCCTTGGTCTTGTGAAAAATAACCGTTATGACCATTAGCTAGGCAGCATGTTGTAATGTCGTCAAAAGGACGAGGGTTTCGTAATGTCCAACAGCCCTGTAATAATCTAAAAACCTTGTTTCTCACCCCAACTACTGAATCCGTCACTTGTGGGAAAGTTTTATTTAAAAGCTGCAATCCGATGTTCTTTTTCTCACTTTGGTAAGAAGCGAACATCACTAACCCGTAAGCATAACATGCTTCTTTATGTTGCATGTTAGAAGCTCTTTCTAATTCACGAAATCCTATGTTGGGATATGTTGAGTCAAAATAGGTTCTTAACCCGTAGCGTAAAATTGCATTTGGGTTCCCCGCATTTAACGCTTTAAAGAAAACACGGCGTAACTTAAAGTCTCCCCAATGTGATATACCTCACCTATCAAAGGAAAGCCTTTTATAAACTAAGGCATTTCTGGAAAGTCTTTCAAATGTTTGACAAGTTAATTTTGCCATAACTAAATGTGCTGATGAATTCTGACCGACTCTAGACAAGATTTCCTCAATCATATCCTCTGGTAGGTCTTCTAAAATATTCGGTTGTCTACCCTTAACGTCCTTTTTATTTTTATACTGTAAAATAGACAAGGATTAGATTCGTAATAACAAACAATTCAAGCAATTTTTACATAGAACAAAAAAGTACAAGCACACTACAATACATTTATTACACAACATGCTCACACCCCTCTAATCTGAATCACTGGTTTCTTCTTCTTCGGACTTGGTTCTTTTTCATAATCTTCTAGGGATATATGATGTTCCTCTAATACGAGTCGTCATTTTCCACATTGGTTTAGAAAAACCTGGTGGTTTAGAGGTTCCCTGGTTATTGTCACGATATTGAAAATACGGGTGTTGACGGTACATATAAAGTTCATCGGGTTCGGAATCAGATTTCTCTATTTTGATGCCTTTTCCCTTATTATTTTCTTTTGCCTCATTAAATTGGGTCGGGGTAATTTCTATAACATCATCGGAATCCTCATCAGGATCCGATTCATCGGAAAATTGGTAATTTTCTCAATATTTTGCTTCCTTAGTGGAAACACCATTGACTATTATTAACTTTGGTCTATTGGTTGAGGATTTTCTTTTATTTGACCGGTTTTCTGTGGTTCCTACTATTCCTCCCTCCGGAACCTCTTCTTCTTCCGGTTCCTCTTCTTCTGGTTCCTCTTCTTCCGATTTCATTTCCTCTTCTTCCGGTTCTTCGGGAACTTGTGAATCTTGCCAATATATATTCGACTCTTCGTTATTATTAGGTGAGTCAACGAAATTTGTGCTAGAGGTAGACATCTATCACACAATATCAAACATGTTAAGAGATTAATATATCACATAATATTTACATGTTAATATTATATAGTTTCCAACAAAAATGTTAAGCAATCATTTTTAAAGAAAACATGGTCGAAGTCCAGACTCACTAATGCATCCTAACAAACTCGACAAGACACACTAATGCAAATTTTCTGGTTCTCTAAGACCAACGCTTGGATACCAACTGAAATGTCTGGTTCATATTGATTATAAACGTTCCATATTAATTGATTTCGTTGCGAGGTTTTGACCTCTATATGAGACGTTTTTCAAAGACTGTATTCATTTTTAAAACAACCATAACCTTTATTTTATCAATAAAGGTTTTAAAAAAACATTTCGTAGATTATCAAATAATGATAATCTAAAATATACTGTTTACACACGACCATTACATAATGGTTTACAATAGAAATATATTACATCGACATATGTTTCTTGAATGCAGTTTTTAAACAATATCATACAAACATGGACTCCAATTCTTGTCCTTATTTTAGTATGCAACAGCGGAAGCTCTTAATATTCACCTGAGAATAAACATGCTTTAAACGTTGAAATGTCCTGTTCTTATTGATTAAAAACGTTCCATATTAATTGATTTCGTTGCGAGGTTTTGACCTCTATATGAGACGTTTTTCAAAGACTGCATTCATTTTTAAAACAAACCATAACCTTTATTTCATAAATAAAGGTTTAAAAAGCTTTACGTAGATTATCTAAAATATCCTGTTTACACACGACCATTACATAATGGTTTACAATACAAATATGTTACATCGAAATCAGTTTCTTGAATGCAGTTTTTACACAATATCATACAAACATGGACTCTAAATCTTGTCCTTATTTTAGTATGCAACAGCGAAAGCTCTTAATATTCACCTGAGAATAAACATGCTTTAAACGTCAACAAAAATGTTGGTGAGTTATAGGTTTAACCTATATATATCAAATCGTAACAATAGACCACAAGATTTCATATTTCAATACACATCCCATACATAGAGATAAAAATCATTCATATGGTGAACACCTGGTAACCGACATTAACAAGATGCATATATAAGAATATCCCCATCATTCCGGGACACCCTTCGGATATGATATAAATTTTGAAGTACTAAAGCATCCGGTACTTTGGATGGGGTTTGTTAGGCCCAATAGATCTATCTTTAGGATTCGCGTTAATTAGGGTGTCTATTCCCTAATTCTTAGATTACCAGACTTAATAAAAAGGGGCATATTCGATTTCGATAATTCAACCATATGTAGTTTCACGTACTTGTGTTTATTTTGTAAATCATTTATAAAACCTGCATGTATTCTCATCCCAAAAATATTAGATTTTAAAAGTGAGACTATAACTCACTTTCACAGATTTTTACTTCGTCGAGAAGTAAGACTTGGCCACTGTTGATTCACGAACCTATAACAATATATACATGTATATTAAAGTATGTTCAAAATATATTTACAACACTTTTAATATATTTTGATGTTTTAAGTTTATTAAGTCAGCTGTCCTCGTTAGTAACCTAAAACTAGTTGTCCACAGTTAGATGTACAGAAATAAATCGATAAATATTATCTTGAATCAATCCACGACCCAGTGTATACGTATCTCAGTATTGATCACAACTCAAACTATATATATTTTGGAATCAACCTCAACCCTGTATAGCTAACTCCAACATTCACATATAGAGTGTCTATGGTTGTTCCGAAATATATATAGATGTGTCGACATGATAGGTCGAAACATTGTATACGTGTCTATGGTATCTCAAGATTACATAATATACAATACAAGTTGATTAAGTTATGGTTGGAATAGATTTGTTACCAATTTTCACGTAGCTAAAATGAGAAAAATTATCCAATCTTGTTTTACCCATAACTTCTTCATTTTAAATCCATTTTGAGTGAATCAAATTGCTATGGTTTCATATTGAACTCTATTTTATGAATCTAAACAGAAAAAGTATAGGTTTATAGTCGGAAAAATAAGTTACAAGTCGTTTTTGTAAAGGTAGTCATTTCAGTCGAAAGAACGACGTCTAGATGACCATTTTAGAAAACATACTTCCACTTTGAGTTTAACCATAATTTTTGGATATAGTTTCATGTTCATAATAAAAATCATTTTCTCAGAATAAAAACTTTTAAATCAAAGTTTATCATAGTTTTTAATTAACTAACCCAAAACAGCCCGCGGTGTTACTACGACAGCGTAAATCCAGTTTTACGGTGTTTTTCGTGTTTCCAGGTTTTAAATCATTAAGTTAGCATATCATATAGATATAGAACATGTGTTTAGTTGATTTTAAAAGTCAAGTTAGAAGGATTAACTTTTGTTTGCGAACAAGTTTAGAATTAACTAAACTATGTTCTAGTGATTACAAGTTTAAACCTTCGAATAAGATAGCTTTATATGTATGAATAGAATGATGTTATGAACATCATTACTACCTTAAGTTCCTTGGATAAACCTACTGGAAAAGAGAAAAATGGATCTAGCTTCAACGGATCCTTGGATGGCTCGAAGTTCTTGAAGCAGAATCATGACACGAAAACAAGTTCAAGTAAGATCATCGATTGAAATAAGATTGTTATAGTTATAGAAATTGAACCAAAGTTTGAATATGATTATTACCTTGTATTAGAATGATAACCTACTGTAAGAAATAAAGATTTCTTGAGGTTGGATGATCACCTTACAAGATTGGAAGTGAGCTAGCAAACTTGAAAGTATTCTTGATTTTATGTAACTAGAACTTGTAGAATATATGAAGAACACTTAGAACTTGAAGATAGAACTTGAGAGAGATCAATTAGATGAAGAAAATTGAAGAATGAAAGTTTTTGTATGTGTTTTTGGTCGTTGGTGTATGGATTAGATATAAAGGATATGTAATTTTGTTTTCATGTAAATAAGTCATGAATGATTACTCATATTTTTGTAATTTTATGAGATATTTCATGCTAGTTGCCAAATGATGGTTCCCATATGTGTTAGGTGACTCACATGGGCTGCTAAGAGCTGATCATTGGAGTGTATATATCAATAGTACATACATCTAAAAGCTGTGTATTGTACGAGTACGAATACGGGTGCATACGAGTAGAATTGTTGATGAAACTGAACGAGGATGTAATTGTAAGCATTTTTGTTAAGTAGAAGTATTTTGATAAGTGTATTTAAGTCTTTCAAAAGTGTATAAATACATATTAAAACACTACATGTATATACATTTTAACTGAGTCGTTAAGTCATCGTTAGTCGTTACATGTAAGTGTTGTTTTGAAACCTTTAGGTTAACGATCTTGTTAAATGTTGTTAACCCAATGTTTATAATATCAAATGAGATTTTAAATTATTATATTATCATGATATTATCATGTATGAATATCTCTTAATATGATATATATACATTAAATGTCTTTACAACGATAATCGTTACATATATGTCTCGTTTAAAAATCATTAAGTTAGTAGTCTTGTTTTTACATATGTAGTTCATTGTTAATATACTTAATGATATGTTTACTTATCATAGTATCATGTTAACTATATATATATATCCATATATATGTCATCATATAGTTTTTACAAGTTTTAACGTTCGTGAATCACCGGTCAACTTGGGTGGTCAATTGTCTATATGAAACATATTTCAATTAATCAAGTCTTAACAAGTTTGATTGCTTAACATGTTGGAAACATTTAATCATGTAAATATCAATCTCAATTAATATATATAAACATGGAAAAGTTTGGGTCACTACAAACGTCAACAAAAATGTTGGTGAGTTATAGGTTTAACCTATATATATATATATCAAATCGTAACAATAGACCACAAGATTTCATATTTCAATACACATCCCATACATAGAGATAAAAATCATTCATATGGTGAACACCTGGTAACCGACATTAACAAGATGCATATATAAGAATATCCCCATCATTCCGGGACACCCTTCGGATATGATATAAATTTTGAAGTACTAAAGTATCTGGTACTTTAGATGGGGTTTGTTAGGCCCAACAAATCTATCTTTAGGATTCGCGTCAATTAGGGTGTCTGTTCCCTAATTCTTAGATTACCAGACTTAATAAAAAGGGGCATATTCGATTTCGATAATTCAACCATAGAATATAGTTTCACGTACTTGTGTCTATTTTGTAAATCATTTATAAAACCTGCATGTATTCTCATCCCAAAAATATTAGATTTTAAAAGTGGGACTATAACTCACTTTCACCGATATTTCCTTCCTCGAAAATAAGACTTGGCCACAGATCGATTCACGAACCTATACAAATATATACATATATATCAAAGTATGATCAAAATATAATTACAACCATTTTTATTATGTTTTAAGGATTTGAGTGTATTAAGTCAGCTGTCCTCGTTAGTAACCTACAACTAGTTGTCCACAGTTAGATATACAGTAATAAATCGATATATATTATCTTAAATCAATCCACGACCCAGTGTATACACGTCTCAGGCTAGATCACAACTCAAAGTATATATATTTTTGGAATCAACCTCAACCCTGTATAGCTAACTCCAACATTACTGCATATAGAGTGTCTATGGTTGTTCCAAATAATATATATACATGGGTCGATATGATATGTCAAAACATTTGCATACGTGTCTATAGTATCCCAATATTACATAATATATTAGAATAGATGTATAATACAATATAAGTTAGCTAGGATATGATTTGTATAGATTTGTTAAACATTTCCCGTAATTAAAAAGATCAAAAATATCCAATCTTGTTTTACCCATAACTTCTTCATTTTAAATCCGTTTTGAGTGAATCAAATTGCTATGGTTTCATATTGAACTCTAATTTAAGAATACAAAGAGAAAAAGTATAGGTTTATGGTCGGAAATTTAAGTTACATGTCAATTACTAAAGAGGTAGTCATTTCCGTCGAAAGAACGACATCGTGATGACCATTTTGAAAAACATACTTTCACTTTGAGTTTAACCAAGATTTTTGGATATAGTTACATGTTCATATGGAAAATAATTTTCCCAGATGAAAAACTTTTAAATCAAAGTTTATCATAGTTTTTAATTATCCAAACCAAAACAGCCCCCGGTTTCACTACGACGGCGTATATCCGATTTTATGGTGTTCATCGTGTTTCCAGGTTTTAAATCATTAAGTTAGCATATCATATAGATATAGAACATGTGTTTAGTTGATTTTAAAAGTCAAGTTAGAAGGATTAACTTTTTTTTGCGAACAAGTTTAGAATTAACTAAACTATGTTCTAGTGATTACAAGTTTAAACCTTCGAATAAGATAGCTTTATATGTATGAATCAAATGATGTTATGAACATCATTACTACCTCGAGTTTTCTGGATAAAACTACTGAAAATGAGAAAAGTAGATCTAGCTTCAAAGGATCCTTGGGTGGATTGAAATTTCTTGAAGCAGAATCATGACACGAAAACAGTTCAAGTAAGATTTTCACTCGAAATAAGATTGTTATAGTTGTAGAAATTGAATCAAAGTTTGAATATGAATATTACCTTGAATTAGAAAGATAACCTACTATAAATAACAAAGGTTCCTTGATCTTAGATGATTACTTGGAATGGATTAGAAAGCTTGGAAGTAGACTTGCAAACTTGGAAGTATTCTTGATTTTTATGAAACTATACTTATGGAATTTATGAAGAACACTTAGAACATGAAGATGGAACTTGAGAGAGATCAATTAGATGAAGAAAATTAAAGAATGAAAGTTTTTGTAGGTGGTTTTGGTCGTTGGTATATGGATTAGATATAAAGGATATGTAATTTTGTTTTCATGTAAATAAGTCATGAATGATTACTAATATTTTTGTAATTTTATGAGATATTTCATGCTATTTGCCAAATGATGGTTCCCACATGTGTTAGGTGACTCACATGGGCTGCTAAGAGCTGATCATTGGAGTGTATATACCAATAGTACATACATCTAAAAGCTGTGTATTGTACGAGTACGAATACGGGTGCATACGAGTAGAATTGTTGATGAAACTGAACGAGGATGTAATTGTAAGCATTTTTGTTAAGTAGAAGTACTTTGATATGTGTCTTGAAGTATTTAAAAAGTGTAAGAATACATATTAAAACACAACATGTATATACATTCTAATGGAGTCGTTAAGTCTTCGTTAGTCGTTACATGTAAGTGTTGTTTTGAAACCTTTAAGTTAACAAGCTCAATTAATGTTGTTAACCCAATGTTTATTATATCAAATGAGATGTTAAATTATTATATTATCATGATATTATGATGTATGAATATCTCTTAATATGATATATATACATTAAAATATCGTTACAACGATAATCGTTACAATAAGTCTCGTTTCATAATTTTTGAGTTAGTAGTCTTGTTTTTACATATGTAGTTCATTGTTAACACACTTAATGATATATTTAAATATCATTTTATCATGTTAAATATAGTGTATCAATATCTTAATATGATACATATGTATTTAGTAGACATTATCATAACGATAATCGGTATATATATCATTTCGAGTTTCTTAACTTAGTAATCTCATTTCTTATGTATATCACACATTGTTAATATACTTAGTGAGATACTTACTCATCATAATCTCATGTCAACCATATATATGTCTATATATACCACAACATGTAGTTTTTACAAATTTGTAACGTTCGTGAATCGTCGGTCAACTTGGGTGATCAATTGTCTATATGAAACTTATTTCATTTAATCAAGTCTTAACAAGTTTGATTGCTTAACACGTTGGAAACATTTAGTCATGTAAATATCAATCTCAATTAATATATATATAAACATAGAAAAGTTCGGGTCACTACAATATGTGCATTCGACATTATTTCACAAAGTCAAGGTGACGTGTCAATCAAATTAAATACGTGAGATTAAGATAGAATAAGAGTTAGGTATGAATAAAAGAGTTCGAGTATTAATGCACAAGTAGTCAATAGCTCCTACTTCAAGTCTATATGCCGGTTGTAGTCTAGACTCACTAATGTACCCTATGACTCGGGGTTGACACCAATGAACTCTAAATCCCTACAACCAATGCTCTGATACCATCTGTAGCGACCCGACAAAATCGTCATTGACGGCGCCGACTACTTAGGTCCCGTTACGTGATCATAAGTCTTTAAAATAACGTTTGACCAAAATATGTCGCACTCATTTCAAATGTAAAGATTGTTTCAAAGTTTACAAGAATAGTTTAACCATTAGTTACGTTACAAAGTTATAGGTACAAATGAGACCTATGCGACACGATTTAAAGTAAAGTCAAAAGAAGCTCCAAGTAAGCATATATACTTGACATCCAATGCAAGTATCAAAATAACGAGCGGAAGCATGTATCACATATCGTTCAAAGACCTGAGAAAAACATAGAAATCTGTCAACGAAAACGTTGGTGAAATCATAGGTTTAAGTAAGTAAGTGAGTAAGTAAAGTGAACCACAAGATTTATAGCATTTCAATAATAGTAAACCATTCCAAAAATTGTTATCACGAGCACCCAATTATCAAGGCTTAACTTTCCATCCATAGAACCCCATCACAATAGTGATAGAACATACACTGTTTCTCGAAAATATATTTCATCCGAAGTAACGGTAGCGAACCGTCCAAATGAGGGTTTGTCAAACCCATATGGATCCACACAACATAAGTTCTCGCTTACACCCAGCAAGTGTAACTAATGATAATCGAATTGAGGATTTTGTTCTAACTCATATGTAGAATGTTTGTTTTCATACTTGTGTTCACTTTGGAAAATGAAACGTTTATGTTTTCTCATCCCAAATGTAAGTTTAAAAGAGTAAAAGTGGGACTATGATCTCACCTTGAGTGCACGAAAGAAAAGGTACTTCACAAGTAAACGTGTGCTAGAAAGAATGCTAGTCTCGACCTAAACAGGTAGATTGTATCAATAACGGTAAACACGGTTGGTCAAAGATGTTCAATTAGTCCTATGGCTCGCTACGACTCGATTATATAGCATGTGAATCAAATTGTCAAGTTTCATGCAAGATACAAGTTAGAATGATTGCATAAGTATTTGATTAAGTTTGATTAAAAGTTAACTTTGGTAGGGTCAAAGTCAACGAAAAAGTCAACACATTCGGGTCGGGTCTCAAACTATTTTTCTGAGCTTTTTAATCATATATGAGCATGTTAGAACAAGTTACATGTTAATCGGAGGTGCGTAGCATAATTAGAATTTTTCGTAAAATGACCAACCAAAATAGCCCCAGATAGTTCATTTGGACGGCGTCCAAATATGCTGGACGGCGTCCAGTAATGAAGGTCTGGATGGCATCCCAAGGGTTGGACGGAGTCCAGAATCGTACTCAGGTCTGCTTTGCTGAAATCACACAAGTGCACGAACCAAACTTCAAATAATCACAATTTGTGAACCGAAAACACTTAGATCATGTATCTTATATCGTCGGAAAGGTATTTTGACGAAGAATGCAACTAAACACTTATCATCAAGCAACAACATCATTTAAAATAACCGAAATCTCGTCAAGTGATCATTAAAAGTTTATTTTCCAAGTTTCAATTTCTCAAAATGCATTTCATGATTCGGGAATCCAATCTACACATATGATATGCCGTTTCAAGGGTAATTAAATATACAATACAACTAAACACTCACTAACGATATTTCATAGCATTCAAGGCATCAAAAGTCCATTTTAAGTCTATCAAACCCTAACCAAAATTCACAAACTCATAATCATGTTATTGAAGTTTTCTTAATCATCCTACACATCAAAATGAAGCTAGTGATACTAGTAATACAATTAAAACATGAACTTTTAACATCTAACAACATATAACCATCCAAAACTCAAGATTAAACACACACTTTTCAAGTTCATGCTAGTTACACCAAAACATCAAGATCGAGCATACAAATCATATATTCATGTTAGACTCTATCCATAGACACTAATTAACACTTTTATAAGTTAAAAACATCAAGAACAAAGAATCTAGTGATTTTAGGAAGTTACCTAAATGAGATGAAATTGGTATCAAGTTGTAGAGGATGAAGAGAGGATCACAAATATGTAGTCGGATTTGTTGTGAGCTTCCTAGAGGTGAAATAGATGATGAATCCTTGTTTGAGTTCTTGAGAGAAAAATGGAAGTAAGAAAAGAGATAGAGAGTGTGAATGAATGAGTGGAGGTGGTGAGGTGGTTGACTAGTCAACTACTAGCCACCTCTTTGCTCAAATGGCGAAACTAGTCCCTCAATTTCGGATGCAGGTGCGTGAATTACTTAAACGAAATATTTTAAAAACGCGTATTAAAGGAAGATGTTATAATCCAATAACGGAAAATATTAATAATGTTAGCTAACGGAGGATACGAATCCAGATACGAAGGGTATTATTAAAAAAAACAGGCGTTAAAATAATTTAACGAAAAAATGCGGGATGTTATAGGCGGTTTGTGAAGGTTGTCTGGGTCGATTGAAACAGAAAAGTATAAACGTAGCAGGGGTGTCTAACAATTTTGTAGGGTTCTCTAAGAGAGGAAGAGATGTTTAGAGAGAGAGAAAAAAAGAGGAGATGGAGAGAAACGAGGCCATGGTGGTAGTTCTAGAGGTGGTTTCCGGTGGAGCTTCATGATGGAGATGGTGATCGATGATGGAGATGATTGGTGGTGAGTTATAAACCGAAAAAGGAAAAGTAACGGTTTTGTGGTGGACATGAAACAAAAAATAGTATGATGGTGGTTTGGGTTCATCGTTGATGAACAAGGTTGTAACAACAATAAAATTAGCAGTAGCAGTTACATAATTTTGGATGGGTATTGGTTGCAGCAAGGTGATGGTGTTTCCAAACCGAAAGTGGTGGTTTAAATGGTGTTCATTTGGTGATGGTTTGTGGTAATTTTGGGTGGTACCCGGAGGTGATGGGTTAAGATGATGGGTGTTGTAGGGTTGCATTTGACAGAAGAAACAATTTCGAAAATGGAAGTGATGGTGATATATGTTTGAATCGAAACAGAAATATGACCGTTATATGTTTGATGATGATTATCGAATCAAGGAAGATCCGAAGGTGGTGGTGACTGATGGGTCTTGTTGAGATATGGTGATAGACGGAGATGGTGTGAGGTTTATAGGTGCTCGAGCATATGTAAATATATACATATATCTATCTTATATGAATATAGTATGTATATAAATATATATAAGATTATGGATAGGAAAGGCAACACAAAAATAATATATAAATCATATGCACAGCTATAACCCACTTTTCATATAAGTTTAAGTTTGCAAAGCACAATCATACACAGTAAACGAATCATTCAATCAATAACCATATATCAATTAGGCACAGTAATAAATTATTATAATATCATTTAGAATTAAAACGTGTGACTTAGATAATAATTCTACCGACAGCTTCTTATGGACCAGATTTCGTACTCCGTTGATCATCAGTGGCGGATAAAAAGTCTTCAGAAAAATCCCATATTTTTACATTAATTATGTTTATTTATTTTAGTCATTATGGTATAAAATTTTATTATTAATTTATTAAATAAAAATTACATCAACTGTCCTGCTCAATTCTGGGTAAAATATAAAAAGTATTTAAAATTTAATAAATAGATCCTAAATACATTTCAAATAAGCCTATAATTTATATTACTCATTTTCGGATCACCGTTTATTTTAAAATAATATAAGTTGAATTTAACTTTCTTAAATAACCATCGAATGATGAACGAGTGCTACTATCATTTACTAAATGAATTCGAAACCAAATATATATATTCAATATACTTTATGTATATAGATTTATTTTAACAATAAATCTTATTATTACTTACCTCATTATTCATACTTATTTCTAACAATTAAGTTGTATATTATTTTACATATTTATTTATAATAATAATTTCATACAATGATTAATAACATTTATTATGTACATATATTTATTTATCTTTATACACATATCTACTCACAAATAGTTGTTCGTGAATCGTCGGGAATGGTCGAAGGTCAATTGAATATATGAAACAGTTCAAAATTTTTGAGACTCAACCTAACAGACTTTGCTTAACGTGTCAAAAATATAATATCGTAATGAGAGTTTGGTTTATAATTAGTCGAAATTTTTTGGGTCGTCACGGTACCTACCCGTTAAAGAAATTTCGTCCCGAAATTTGAGTGAGGTCGTCATGGCTGACTAATAAAATGTTTTCATGACGAATATGAGTTGATAAATAGAGTTTTATCGTTATTGATTAATATAGATAAAACGATTCGATTATGTGAAGCGTATGAGTGAAGTTGTCACAAAAAACTGAGATAGAGATTTAACTTTTGATGTAGTCACGGTGGATTTCTGGAATTCAAGGAATTTAAAGAAAATCTTCGAAATCTTTATAAGATTCGATTCTTCAGAAATTAAGAAAATTAGGATCCTCTTTGATTGAAAAAGCGGTCAATCTGCTTCGATTGCTATGTCTGATAATTCCATTATAAATTAAACTCTTATGTTCCATTATTTTCACCATTCCTATACTTTCTTCCTCCATTCATACTTCCAAAATATTGTGGAAATGCTCCATCCAGTTCTGATTCTTGATATTTTCCTGACTATCGCATCTGTCATTCTTCTTTTCCATTTACCACCAAAGGAATCTATTTACTTCCACTATTACCTTGGGGTTATAATATTTTTCATTCTCGCATGTTTTTATATTGCTATACGCATTGATATACACAGTTTGTAATTCCTGTGTTGTTGTGGGCTTTATATTTTCCCTTATATTTAGAAGTTTCATGCTTTTATTTTCTCTTCCCGACTTCAAGTCAAGCGAAAATTGGTCCAGAATTCGTAGGTATGAAATTTCGATTGATCATAATGTTCTAAGCAGGAAGGAACATAATAGCACGATTTGATTTGGCAAATTACCAGAATTACAGAAGTTGGAACTATCAAGAATATATTTTCTTGATATGTTCAGAGGTTAAGTATAATGAAAGAGTTATGTAACATGGTACATGATGAGGGTGTGATCTACTGTGAACCATCATCACGTTCCATTAGAAACTCAGCATGACTTACTGTAATATAATCACGTTGGCCGGGCATCATTATATTATACTAACTCATGCTTCAATTCCCTACACTTCTCCAGAAATCATTCATAATTCAGACTCGAATTTTAAAGAAATTTAGAAACTAAAATCGTTTCTTTTATGAAGTAATACATATAGCATGAAAAGATAAATAATTTCGGATAAAGCTATTTATGAAAATATCCTCAGAAATATCGAAGATATTTATGATGATATTTTCAGAATTCCTAAAATCGAAGGTTGATGAAGAAAGATTTTCCACAAGATTTAACATGAGTACGGAGCAAGATATTCTCTAAAGATTTCATCGGATACAGAATTATCTGAATTCTTTAAATATAGGGTTTGGTCGTTGTATTTGTCCTCGGTCTCCTTCATGGTTTACTCAATCCGTTTCTCAGTTCCAAATCTGAGCCTTTTCAACACACCATTCTTTAGTATCAAGCTTTTGGCCATTAAGACCATCAACAGTTTTGCGGCTTCATCAGCATTCAAAGTTATCGTTACTGAATCATTGGTTATCATTCTGAGGTGTTTCAAGAATTTCGAAGGATTTGAACGCAGATTGTAATCGTCAAGATACAAAAGATTGTTTAAGATGAAATCAAGTGGCAAACTTTAGGAATTATTTAACTGTAGCAGATGTAACTTATTACCGATATTTTTATGTCAAAATGTGTTGTAATTAATATTTCCTACTCTTTTAATACTTTTTAATTGTCCAGGATTGGTAGTCCAATGTTAGTAGTCCAATAGTCCAATACATAATCTAGTTAATCAAGGTTATATTATATTGTCTCGGGATTAACCAACACTAGTATTATGACAGTATCGAAATGACGATAAATAAAGTGCGTAAAATAAATACAAGTATTTAAATGACAATAAATAAAGTGCGAGTATTAAAATTGCGATAAATAAATTGCGATAATTAAAATTGCGATAAATAAATTGCGATAATTAAAATGACAATAAATAAAATGAAATAAAGAAATGGTCATAAAGGTTATAGGAACAGTTAGCTAGGAACAGTCAGCTTGGAACAGTTAGCTAGGAACAGTTAGCTAGGATTTGGTTAGTATAGTTTTAACATTTTACGTAGTTAATTAATTGGTTACCAATTAATTTTTATTTTGTCCATTATTTTCTTCTTTATGCCACTTGTCAAATCTTGACTTGGATTCTGATCGGTCAAAATCCAAATATGAAATTTGAATGAAAATGGTTGTTCCTCGGTGAACGGATACATATATTTGCGGAATTAAATAGGATAGTTAACGAATGTTGAATCGGAATTGAAGGATGTACAGTGTAATATATCAATGTGAATTATTAATATTTCTAGGGTATTACCTACCCGTTAAAATATTATTAGTATTAATAGTTTGTACAAGAGAATTTTTAATTACAATCTCTATGAAAATATATATACATATATATTTTCTTCAGATGTAATCAAGGATTTAATGAGTTAATATGATATTAAACTCATCTGATTTAAGGTTAGAACTAGAGTACATAATCTCTAAAATATTAGAGATTACATAATCATCATGTCAAACGAAGATCAATGATGTAGAACGAAGATTATGCTCGAGGTATAGATTGCGATGTTGAAACTTTGGTTGTTGGTGGTACTGGGGTTGATGTTGGTGATACTGTTGGTGTCGGTGATGCTGCTAGTGCTTGTAAGTTTTGCACCATTTTTTCCAAAACTGCAACTCGAGCGCGAAGCTCGTTGACTTCTTCTATCACGCCGGGATGATTGGAGGTTTGAAAAAATGGATGAATAAGGTTTAGAATATGAAATATTATATAATCATGGTGAGATACTCTGGAAATGAAGGTGAAAATGATGTTTCGAATTGGTTCGCCGGTGAGTGCTTCAGGTTCATCGCCAAGAGTGCAGGTTGGTGGGTGGAAGGGATCACCTTCTTCTTGTCTCCATTGATTAAGTCGACTACGAATCCATCCCCAATTTATTTAGAATTGATGATGACTGATCGGTTGATCCATTCCGATTACACTGTCCTCGGAGCTCGAGTGGAAATATATATCGGAATAGCTGTCGGAATCTGAGGAACTTGAACTAGTAGCGAGTTTCATCTTGCACGGTCAGATAAAGTATTTCGATAGGAAATAGATTATAGGATTTAGTTTGGTATGCTTCAATACATAATTTACATATGTATATACAATACCAGAATCCCATAAGTTACAGAGGAATCTTCGAAAGCTGTCAGACAAAGTTTATAGTAACAGATATGCTAAAATATGAATTTATCTATACACTATCTACGTAATAATTGCAGGAAGACGTGTCTAGACTTAGGAATGATAAGCAGGAAATTTTTCACTAGGAATGATAAGCAAGACTTATAATATGCAGCTAAGGTCGAAGTCCAGACTTGCTAATGCATTCTAACGACTATCAATCAGACTCTCTAATGCAAGACCTGGTTTGCTAAGACCACAGCTCTGATACCAACTGTAGAGACCCGTCCTAATCCATCTGGACGAAGTCATCAACATTTGGTCCCATTGCGAGGTACTATCCTAAATATGCCATGAATGACTCCATGTAATATGAGCAAATGCACAGCAAAAGATTTCTTTCATACCTGAGAATAAACATTCTTAAAAGTGTCAACCAAAAGGTTGGTGAGTTCATAGGTTTATCATAATCAATCATTCCTTAATTTTAATAGACCACAAGATTTTTATTTCCATTTTTCATAATCATCATATAGCAATTCTGCATAAAAATCATTCATATGGATTGAACACCTGGTAACCGACATTAACAAGATGCATATAGAATATCCCCATCATTCCGGGACATCCTTCGGACATGATAATTTCGAAGTACTAAAGCATCCGCAACATGGATGGGGCTTGTTGGGCCCAATAGATATATCTTTAGGATTCGCGTCAATTAGGGGCCAGTTCCCTAATTCTTAGGCTACCAAGCTAAAAGGAGCATATTTGATTTCGATCATTCAACCATAGAATGTAGTTTCGATTACTTGTGTCTATTTCGTCAAACATTTATAAAAGCAGCGCATGTATTCTCAGTCCCAAAAATATATATTGCAAAAGCATTTAAAAAGGGAGCAAATGAAACTCACAATATGATATTTTGTAGTAACAATATGCATACGACGGAACTGAACAATGCACGGTTGGCCTCGGATTCACGAACCTATATCAAGTATGTATATTAACACATATAATATTATTCAAATAAATATATATTTTGATATTAGTGATATACTTGTGATATTAAATTTAATATTAATAATTGCTTAAATATATTTATTTTATATATATTCTATTAAATTATCATAATAATCTATTATATACTTTATTAAAATATTTTGGATAAGTACTTAGTATTAATATTTTTAAATGCTCATAATTTTTAATATGATAATATTTTTAATAAATTAGAGTTATATTAAAACGTAAATGAACAAAAAGTATTTTATTAGTAAAAGTAGTATACTTATTATATATACTTCTATATATTTAAAGTTTGTATCTAATTTATAATATCTATCTTTTTAGTTTAACATCATAGAAAAAAAAGTTATATTTTATATACGAAATATATTTAAAACTAAAGTTATAGTTAGTAATATTAATTAATAATAATAATAATGATAAAAATAATACTAACTTTAATAAAAAGATAAATTTAAAAATAGTGATACTTTTAGAAGTAATAATAATAATAATAATAATAATAATAATAATAATAATAATAATAATAATAATAATAATAATAATAATAATAATAATAATAATAATAATAATAATAATAATAATAATAATAATAATAATAATAATAATAATAATATTACTAATACTAACAATAATGATAATAATATTAATTATATTAATGATAGTAATAATAATAATTATCTTCACAATAATAACACTAACTAATAATAATAATAATAATAATAATAATAATAATAATAATAATAATAATAATAATAATAATAATAATAATAATAATAATAATAATAATAATAATAATAATAATAATAATAATAATAATAATAATAATAATGTAGTGACCCGAACTTTTCCATGTTTATATATATTAAATGAAATTGATATTTACATGATTAAGTGTTTCCAACATGCTAAGCAATCAAACTTGTTAAGACTTGATTAATTGAAATAGGTTTCATATAGACAATTGACCACCCAAGTTGACCGGTAATTCACGAACGTTAAAACTTGTAAAAACTATATGATGTCATATATATATATATATATATATATATATATA
This sequence comes from Rutidosis leptorrhynchoides, assembly GCF_046630445.1. Lineage (NCBI taxonomy): Eukaryota > Viridiplantae > Streptophyta > Magnoliopsida > Asterales > Asteraceae > Rutidosis > Rutidosis leptorrhynchoides. The sequence continues at coordinate 239,331,562 of NC_092334.1, read as the reverse complement.
TATATATATATATATATATATATATATATATATATATAGTTAACATGATATTATGATAAGTAAACATATCATTAAGTATATTAACAATGAACTACATATGTAAAAAAAAACAAGACTACTAACTTAAGGATTTCAAAACGAGGCATATATGTAACGATTATCGTTGTAACAACATTTAAATGTATATATATCATATTAAGATATACTAATACATCATAATATCATGATAATGTAATAATTTAACATTTCTTTAGATATAATAAACAATGAGTTAACAACATTTAACAAGATCGTTAACCTAAAGGTTTCAAAACAACACTTACATGTAACGACAAACGATGACTTAACGACTCAGTTAAAATGTATATACATGTAGTGTTTTAATATGTATTCATACACTTTTTAAAGACTTTAAGACACTTATCAAAGTACTTCTACTTAACAAAAATGCTTACAATTACATCCTCATTCATTTTCATCAACAATTTTACTCGTATACACCCGTATTCGTACTCGTACAATACACAGCTTCTATATGTATGTACTATTGGTATATACACTCCAATGATCAGATCTTAGCAGCCCATGTGAGTTACCTAACCATGTGAGAACCATCATTTGGCAACTAGCATGAATGATTACACAAAATTACAAACTAATGTAGCCTATATGGTGACACCAGACTTCACGTGAATGAACACACACAAAAACACTTTCATTTTTCAACTTACATGCATCAAACTACTCTCTCTCAAGTGTTCTTCCATTGTTCTAAGTGTTCTTCATCGTCTTCATCAAAATCTAGCTCAATCTAGTTCATAAATCCATACATAAACCAAGTTATAAAACAACTACTCAAGAACACACCAACAACACTTCCAAGTTTGCTAGCTTACTTCCAATCTTGCAAATCCAAGGTAATACTCATATTCAAACTTTGATTCAATGTAATACTCATATTCAAACTTTGAGTGATCATCCAACCTCAAGAAATATTTCTTATTTACAGTAAGATATCTTTCTAATATAATGTAATACTCATTTTCAAACTTTGATTCAATTTCTATAACTTTAACAATCTTATTTCGAGTGAAAATCTTACTTGAACTTGTTTTCGTGTCATGATTTTACTTCAAGAACTTTCAAGCCATCCAAGGATCCTTTGAAGCTAGATCTATTTTTCTCATTTCTAGTAGGTTTATCCACAAAACCTCAGGTAGTAATGATGTTCATAACATCATTCATGTGACAACCCGAAAATTTCCAACCAAATTTAAACTTTAATCTTTATATGTTTCCGACACAATAAGGAATATTTGTTAAGTTAAATTTCAAGAATTTTAAACTATGTTCATACATTCATTCAACTTCGACCAAGTTCCAACGATTCACGAACCATTAAACGAATATGATTATATATGTATATGTGTATATATATTATAACTTGAAACGTAAACGAAATATTATATTAAATACTTTATATGATTGTATCTGTTTCAAAATGTTTATCAATGGAATTAGAAGATAAGATCAACTGATTGAATTATCAGATATATTAAATTATGATTACAAGTCTCTGTTGAAAGGCCCACGTTGATTTGAGAAATCTTTCCATTTTAACAATATTCGAAAAATGGTAAAGTAATTTATAAATAAGAACAAATTGTCAATCATTGAGAACTAGACAAAGGATAGTGGAAGATTGAATCTCATAAAGACTCGATTGATCTATTTAGTTTCAAACGTACAAAAACGTTTTCAGTTTAAAAAGAACTTTATTATTAAAATGTATATAACTTTTATAAATATCTAGAACCACTTTTGACAACTCATTACTTAACTAGTTTGATAAAGATAACGATATTTATATTTTATTTTATTAAATATATATAACGATTTAAATTAATATTATATATATTTATACGCGTATAATACGTACATAGTTTTATACTTTTACTATACTTAAACTTTACCTTTACTTTATTTTTACTTTACTTTAACTTTAATAATTCACTTTAATAATTCATACTTTAATAATTTATACTTTAATAATTCACTTTAATAATTCATACTTTAATAATTCACTTTAATAATTCATACTTTAATAATTCACTTTAATAATTCATACTTTAATAATTCATTTTAATAATTCAAAAATCTATTATAAATAGAATTCAATAGGTTTCATTATTTCATAGAAACTTGAAAATATTTTTCTCTAAACTCTCTCAATCGATTTACATATATATATTTACTCCGTATTATTTCAAGATATTATTAGTATACATAAAATATTACGACGGAGTGTTGTCCGAGTGATTTCGAAATTGTTTTTCGAGTAGGATAGGATTAAGGAAATTATGGGTTATAGCTATAGAGGTGATTGAGTATGGTTCATGGGTATGCTCGTGAGGTCAATATAGTGTTTATCATTTCCGTTGCGTCTACGTACCTTTCCTGCAATATTGAATCTCAATATTGATACGTGAGTACTCATAATTTAACTTTTACACACTAATAGTGTATCCTTGACTAGTGCTCGAGTATTTAGGATTATGCATGCTTGTACTTTTGATATTGCCCTTAGACAGGTTAGGTTGAATCTTGAATTAGTTACACTTACGGTTGAGATAAGGTATAAGATATGCATGTCCTTGGAAAGCTAGCGAAAAATTAAGAACTTTTCCTTTAGATATCGAATGGTTTCGATGAACGGATTAGAAGTTATAATCAATTGAATTTTCGATATTTTTATTAAAAATGATTATTATTATCGTCGTTTTTATCGTCTTTCTAGTTTTATCTTATTATTATCATTATTATTATCTTTATCAATAAAAGGGATTTATCATTAAAAATTGTTTTCTTTATTACTATCGTTATTATCGTTAAAGTTATAATTAGTATTATTATTATTATTATCCCATTATCATTATCATTATTATTATTATTATTATTATTATTAGTATTATTATTATTATTATTATTATTATCATTATTAATATATATATATATATATATCATTATTTAAAAATGGTTATTGTTATTGTTATTATTATTATTACTATATTATCATTAAGATAATTATTAGTATTATCGTTAATAATATTATAGTAACTATCATTATTAATATTAGTGCAATTAAAACAAATAATTGTAACACCTAAATATTTTGATTACTATTATTATCATTATTATGAACACGATATAAAAGACGATTAAAAGCTGTTAAACGAAACGATTAGGAAATAATGAGTAAGAGTATCATGATGAAATTAAAATATTATAAGATATTAATTTAGATAAAATTATCGTTCTTATAATTTTTATCATTACTATTATTATTAAAAGTATCGTTAGTATTAAAACTATCATTTTAACAAAAATTATCATTTTAATAGAAATGTCATTGTTACTATAAAATATCATTATTATTATTATTTTAAATAGAATTATTATTTTAAAGATAATATTAAAAATTATCGTAAATATTAAAGTTATCATAATTAGAATTATCGTTTTATCATAATGTCATCTTAGTAATTATAAATATTGATATTTTTATAATAATAATTATTATTACAAAATAATACAACTTTTACTTACTATCATTATAGATATTATTTTATCAAATAAATATGTGATACAAACATATTTTACTACGTGTAATAACTTACTTAAATAATACCTATCATATTATCTTTATGATATTAAATGAACCCTATAAATTTTATTACTTAATATATATAAAAGTATATTTGATTATATAAATTTAATATAAAATTTTATTTATTAATAAATAAATTATATTATTTACTCTAATAAATCTTTTTAAAATATTTAAAAATATAAAACGACGATATTTAAACTATATATTAATCATGTATAGATTTTTAGAAATTATTTTGAGTCAAATTTACTTTTGTTGACTTGTGCATATTAGTCTCGAGCATTAGGATTGTGGTACACTATGACTTGACCTAATTTGTTAGACAAATATTGACCAACATATAAATATATATAATTAATTTAGGTTCGTGAATCCGAGGCCAACCTTGCACTTGTTCAATGACGTTATATGTATTTTTACTACGAAATACAGTATGGTGAGTTTCATTTGCCTTTTTACCTTTTATATTTTTGGGCTGGGAATACATGCGCAACTTTTATAAATGTTTTACGAAATAGACACAAGTACGTGAAACTACATTCTATGGTTGAATTATCGAAATCGAATATGCCCCTTTTTATTAAGTCTGGTAATCTAAGAATTAGGGAACAGACATCCTAATTGACGCGAATCCTAAAGATAGATCTATTGGGCCTAACAAACCCCATCCAAAGTACCGGATGCTTTAGTACTTCGAAATTTATATCATGTCCGAAGGAGGATCCCGGAATGATAGGGGATATTCTTATATGTATCTAGTTAATGTCGGTTACCAGGTGTTCACCATATGAATGATTATTTTTGTCTCTATGCATGGGACGTATATTTATGAGAACTGAAAATGAAATTCTTGTGGTCTATTAAAATGATGGAAATAAATGATTATGATAAACTAATGAACTCACCAACCTTTTGGTTGACACTTTAAAGCATGTTTATTCTCAGGTGTTAAAGAAATCTTCCGCTGTGCATTTGCTCATTTTAAAGATATTACTTGGAGTCTTTCATAGCATATTTTGAAGAACGTTGCATTCGAGTCATTGAGTTCATCAAAGATTATTATTAAATCAATTTATAGTTGGATAGTGGATATTATGAAATGGTATGCATGCCTGTAAATTTTCGATGTAAAGAAAGTTTGTCTTTTAAAAACGAATGCAATGTTTGTAAAATGTATCATATAGAGGTCAAATACCTCGCAATGTAATCAACTATTGTGAATCGTTTATAATGTATATGAACGGGTCCTTTCAGTTGGTATCAGAGCGGTGGTCTTAGCGAACCAGGTCTGCATTAGTGTGTCTAACTGATAAGTCGATAGGATGCATTAGTGAGTCTGGACTTCGACCGTATCTGCATGTCAAAAGTTTTGCTTATCATTTTGTGTCGAAAATTAACTACTTATCATCCTCAGAAAATTACCTGCTTATCATTTTTAGTCTAAGACACGTCTTGCTGTATTGATTGCATGAATAGTGTATAGACAAAAATTCATATCTTAGCATATCTGCTAAATCATATCTTATCGTATCTGTTACTTTAAACTTTGCCTGACATATCCCGCAAAGTCCTCCGTAATCTACGAAATCTTTTGATCTATATATATATATATATATATATATATATATATATATATATATATATATATATATATATATATATATATATATATATATATTCTATGTAATTAGAATACCATCCGTTATCCAAAATCATTTCATATCGAAAAAAAAAATCCTTTATCCAATCGTACAAAATGGAATTCGTCATCAGTTCAAGTCACTCAGATTCCGAAATGGAATCCCATTCAAGCTCCGAAAGTAGTGTGACCGGAATAGATCAACCAATCAGTCATCACCTATTCTGGATGAATTGGGGATGGGTTCGTAGCCTCCTCAATCATTGGAGACAAGAAGAAGGTGATCCCTTCCATCCACCACATTGCCCTCTTGATGAAGAACCTGAAGCACTTACAAGCGAACCTGTCCGAAACACCATTTTCTCGCTCATTTCCAGAGTATCTCGTCACGATTATATATTACATCAAATTTTAGATTTTATTTATCCGCTCGTCCGAACCGACAATCACCCCGGTGTAATAGAAGAAGTCAACGAGCTTCGCGCTCGGGTAGTGGCTTTGGAGAATATGGTGCAGAGATTACAAACACCAGCAGCAGCATCAGCAGCATAACCAGTACCACCATCATCAACACCAACAGTACCATTACCACCTCCAACCACAACCGCGTCGTAAACCTGAACTTCACAATCTGTCCCACGAGCATCAACGTCATACGCAACATAGATACCAAGGAGTACCAACAACAATAACTGACAAAGTATTAATTCATAACTTCATTGGAGAAACATTCTGCGGCGATTATGTAATCTCTAAAGTCTTAGAGATTATCTAATCTAGCCCTAACCATAAATCAGTTAAGCGAACCAAAATGATGGAAGGAAGAGTAGAAACCCTGACAAAAATGGTGTGTGATTAACAAGCTAAACTTGCTTTACCAACAACATCAATAGTACCATCAGTGTTACCAGCATCGTCAGTACAGTCAACATCCGAATCAACAACACCGATAACATCACAAACTCCGTCAGTTCAAGAATCACTGTGGACATCATTACGAATCAATAACGTTTATATTGTATCAACGAGTTATGAAGAATTAACTCATTTCCTCTGAAGAAATTATATGTATATATATATATATATATATATATATATATATATATATATATTGAAATAAATCTTTCAGTGCTAAGCTATTGTGTGTGAATCTTAACTACTCGGTTAATTCATATTACAAATATGCAATAATGTACGTCCTTCGGCCGCAACTTAACCAGCGTTAACTACAATCTCTGTCGCAATTCAACAAATTCCAATTCATAATAAATCAAGTATATATTTGATTTTACACTTTCATCATCAATGTACCCGAAACTTTTCAGATAACATCATTCGTACTTTGCGAAATTCACAAGAATTCCACGAACCGAAGACCATACATCAACAAATAACGAAGTATTGATTCATAATTTTAATGTCATTAAAGAAATACTGCATAAAAGTTATGTACTTTTTAAAGCCTTTAGGGATTATTCAATTCTAGTTTCAACCGTAAATTAAATGAGTTTAATTTAACATTAACTCATTAAATCTATGTTACATCTGAAGAAAATATACATATATATATTTTCAAAAAGACTGTAATAAAATTCTTTTGTACAAAATATTAATTGTGAATTTTTTTTTTAACGGGTAGGTAATACCCGAGAGATATATAAATTCACAATTAATATGTTACGTTCTTCGAATCTGATTCAGTAAATCATCCATTATACTCCCTACTTTCACAACAATATACATTCTTTTATAGAAATCAAAACAACCATACTCATTCAAAATTTAATTACATATTCTGATTTTGAAATCTCAAAATTTAACTTGAGATATGACCAAAATCATCACTCTTAGATCCTTACATCTTTCACAAGCTATATTTTGACTTCAAAACTGTGCTAGAACATCAAATGTATGTTAACGATTACAATCTGTGTTCAAACCCTTCGAAAATTTCTGAAGACACTTCGAATGATGAGCAATCGAGATGATGATCCAACCACATGTTACCCACAGTTATGTACCCGAAAAACTCTTAAAACCAAAGTAAAAGTTTAAACAACGTATCCGCGTCAGATTCTTTGGCATTTATTAGCAAAAATAACTTTGCGACTCCTATTCAAAGTAGCCAGTTTTGTCACAGCTCCAGCAAGTCAACTTCGACTTTTCAGTCAGACTAACCTTATTATAACCTTGAGATATACACCATCGTTACCAGGGAACCTTTTACATTCCACCATATTATTAGCAGATGTACCAACAACTTCATTACCCTTTGACTTTAGCCTCTCCAAAAAGTCATCATAATTATTCATTGAAACCCCATCATTTACTCATTCGCATCTTGTAATGAGAATTGCCATACGAATCATTGGGAATTAGCAATCAGTATTTTGAAATCTTGCAGCATGTCTGCGCCAACAGTTATATGTGTATATATAACGTCTATCTTCTGGACTTAATTTGAATGTGAAGTTTCTGAAAAACACTCCGAACTACGAATTGGTTCTCCGAAAATGGAAAAAATGCTGATGAAGCAGCAAAAACTATAAACGACTTTAAATGGTAAAAGCTGGATGATAATGATGAAGTGTGCTGGCAAAGCGCAGAAAAAGAGAAGTTTTGGAACTGGAAAACGGATTGAGCAAAGTAGGAAGGAGGCTGTGGACAAATTACAAAGACTGAACCTTGACTTTAAAGGATCCAAATGATTCAGTACCTGCTGAAGTCATTAACGAATACCTTGCTCCTGAATCTAAACCCCTGCGGACAATATTCTTCATCATCCTCTGATATTAGAAATTCTAAAATATCATCATATCTTTCATTATAAATATCCTCCATATTTCTGAAGATATTTTCTTAATTCTTCTTATTTGAAATTATTTACCTCTTCGCGCTATCTGTATTACATCATAAAAGAAACTATTTTAGTTTCTAAATTCTGAAAGATTCAAGTTTAAAATAGGAATATTTTGAAGTAGTGTTGTGAACTGAAGCATGAATTAGTATAATATAATGACACTTGATCAATGTGATTATATTACAGTAAGTCATGCTGAGTTTCTAAATGGAACGTGATGATTCACAGATCATAACATCATCATGTGCCATGTTATACGACTCTTGTATTCTATTTAACCTCTAAAATATCAAAAAAATATTTCTTGATGATTCGGCCTTTTCCAAGGTATTCTAGTAATTTGACAAGTCAAGATCGTGCCATCACAATTTCCTTCCTAGAACATTAACAATGTTCATTCCGAAATTCATATCTGTGAATTCTGGACCATTACAAGCGGTGCTTAATCGCAAGAAGAAGAAACGAAAGGACAAAACTCCGAAATAGAAATTGGGGTATAAATTGCAGCAAATAAAAGAGAGCATTAACTGTGAATGATAATGATTATAGAAGACAGAAGCAGAGACTTTGAAATATAAGGGAACATATAAAGCTCAACGACAAACCAGAAATTATAAACCATATATCGATGCATATAGCAATATAAAGACACGGGAGAACTAGAAACACTATAAACCCAAGAGTATAGTAGAAGTAAATAGATTCTTCCGGCGGTAGATGAAAAAGAAGAATGACCGATATGAAAGTTAGAAGTATATCGAGAATCAGAGCTGGATGGAGCATATTGATGAATACTTTAAAATATGAGTTGAGGGGGAAAGAATAGAAGGTGATGAAACATGACTAGGAACTTAGAAATCAACAGATTTAACTCACACAATGGTAGAATAAGTGAATCAAACCCTCTAGTGAATAGGTTAAGTTTTTTTTGATTAATTTAGTCAAACCACAACTAAATCAAGTGTGATTAGATCAACACCTAGAGCTATTATTCACCACATGGGTGATTTGGACTGAGAGAGAATCGAAGGAGCTCACTAGATCTGAGTGTGTGTAACAAATAAGAGGCTTAACCTAAAATGAAGAACATAAGACTTTATATACCCCTGCTGTTGACTCACCCATACGATTCATTCATCACACGTACGAGTTGGCTTCATCAGCTGTACGGATGATCACTCACTCGTGTCTTATCATTTAGGTTGTAATTGTGACTTAGCTCAGCATCAACCGTGCGTATGAGCCTGTCAGCCGTACTAGTGAGGCTTCACTCGTACGTCTGACTAAGTCTAACATAGTCAAACATCTAAATCTCGTTCCTGCAGTTCCTGTAACCACATACAAACACAGGATAATAATGAGCAATCATGGTGGCCTGTAAACTGTTGTACCTGCAATGGACGTGGGTAGATGTCTAGGGACTTGCATAAAATGCATCAACAGAAGGTGTGAGTTGTAAGGAAATGAAGGAGGTGAATTTATAAGAAAATCTAAGACAGAATAATTAAAATGGACGATCGCATTTAAAGCGGATCCTAATTTCCTTGATTACCGGAGAGTCAAATCTTATTAAGAAGATTTTCTTCAAATCCCTTGAAATCTGGGAATCAATCATATCTACGTCAAATGATAAGATGAATCTACACTTACTCATTTCACTCTTCTATGTTAGCTTCATTCGTACTCTTCATATAAATGGATTGTTTATCCAAATTATTCGCTGATGATAAAACTCTAATTTTCAGCCCGTATGTATCATGAAAACATACTTATTATCATTCACGACCTTTCTACTTAAATTTCGGGACGAAATTTCTTTAACGGGTAGGTACTGTGACAACCCGGAAATTTCCAACCAAATTTAAACTTTAATCTTTATATGTTTCCGACACAATAAGCAATATTTGTTAAGTTAAATTTCAAGAATTTTAAACTACGTTCATACATTCATTCAACTTCGACCAAGTTCTAACGATTCACGAACCATTAAACGAATATGATTATATATGTATATGTGTATATATATTATAACTTGAAACGTAAACGAAATATTATATTAAATACTTTATATGATTGTATCTGTTTCAAAATGTTTATCAATGGAATTAGAAGATAAGATCAACTGATTGAATTATCAGATATATTAAATTATGATTACAAGTCTCTGTTGAAAGGCCCACGTTGATTTGAGAAATCTTTCCATTTTAACAATATTCGGAAAATGGTAAAGTAATTTATAAATAAGAACAAATTGTCAATCATTGAGAACTAGACAAAGGATAGTGGAAGATTGAATCTCATAAAGACTCGATTGATCTATTTAGTTTCAAACGTACAAAAACGTTTTCAGTTTAAAAAGAACTTTATTATTAAAACGTATATAACTTTTATAAATATCTAGAACCACTTTTGACAACTCATTACTTAACTAGTATGATAAAGATAACGATATTTATATTTTATTTTATTAAATATATATAACGATTTAAATTAATATTATATATATTTATACGCGTATAATACGTACATAGTTTTATACTTTTACTATACTTAAACTTTACCTTTACTTTATTTTTACTTTACTTTAACTTTAATAATTCATACTTTAATAATTTATACTTTAATAATTCACTTTAATAATTCATACTTTAATAATTCACTTTAATAATTCATACTTTAATAATTCACTTTAATAATTCATACTTTAATAATTTATTTTAATAATTCAAAAATCTATTATAAATAGAATTCAATAGGTTTCATTATTTCATAGAAACTTGAAAATATTTTTCTCTAAACTCTCTCAATCGATTTACATATATATATTTACTCCGTATTATTTCAAGATATTATTAGTATACATAAAATATTACGACGGAGTGTTGTCCGAGTGATTTCGAAATTGTTTTTCGAGTAGGATAGGATTAAGGAAATTATGGGTTATAGCTATAGAGGTGATTGAGTATGGTTCATGGGTATGCTCGTGAGGTCAATATAGTGTTTATCATTTCCGTTGCGTCTACGTACCTTTCCTGCAATATTGAATCTCAATATTGATACGTGAGTACTCATAATTTAACTTTTACATACTAATAGTGTATCCTTGACTAGTGCTCGAGTATTTAGGATTATGCATGCTTGTACTTTTGATATTGCCCTTAGACAGGTTAGGTTGAATCTTGAATTAGTTACACTTGCGGTTGAGATAAGGTATAAGATATGCATGTCCTTGGAAAGCTAGCGAAAAATTAAGAACTTTTCCTTTAGATATCGAATGGTTTCGATGAACGGATTAGAAGTTATAATCAATTGAATTTTCGATATTTTTATTAAAAATGATTATTATTATCGTCGTTTTTATCGTCGTTCTAGTTTTATGTTATTATTATCATTATTATTATCTTTATCAATAAAAGGGATTTATCATTAAAAATTGTTTTCTTTATTACTATCGTTATTATCGTTAAAGTTATAATTAGTATTATTATTATTATTATCCCATTATCATTATCATTATTATTATTATTATTATTATTAGTATTATTATTATTATTATTATTATTATTATCATTATTAATATATATATATATATATCATTATTTAAAAATGGTTATTGTTATTGTTATTATTATTATTACTATATTATCATTAAGATAATTATTAGTATTATCGTTAATAATATTATAGTAACTATCATTATTAATATTAGTGCAATTAAAACAAATAATTGTAACACCTAAATATTTTGATTACTATTATTATCATTATTATGAACACGATATAAAAGACGATTAAAAGCTGTTAAACGAAACGATTAGGAAATAATGAGTAAGAGTATCATGATGAAATTAAAATATTATAAGATATTAATTTAGATAAAATTATCGTTCTTATTATTTTTATCATTACTATTATTATTAAAAGTATCGTTAGTATTAAAACTATCATTTTAACAAAAATTATCATTTTAATAGAAATGTCATTGTTACTATAAAATATCATTATTATTATTATTTTAAATAGAATTATTATTTTAAAGATAATATTAAAAATTATCGTAAATATTAAAGTTATCATAATTAGAATTATCGTTTTATCATAATGTCATCTTAGTAATTATAAATATTGATATTTTTATAATAATAATTATTATTACAAAATAATACAACTTTTACTTACTATCATTATAGATATTATTTTATCAAATAAATATGTGATACAAACATATTTTACTACGTGTAATAACTTACTTAAATAATACCTATCATATTATCTTTATGATATTAAATGAACCCTATAAATTTTATTACTTAATATATATAAAAGTATATTTGATTATATAAATTTAATATAAAATTTTATTTATTAATAAATAAATTATATTATTTACTCTAATAAATCTTTTTAAAATATTTAAAAATATAAAACGACGATATTTAAACTATATATTAATCATGTATAGATTTTTAGAAATTATTTTGAGTCAAATTTACTTTTGTTGACTTTTGCATATTAGTCTCGAGCATTAGGATTGTGGTACACTTTGACTTGACCTAATTTGTTAGACAAATATTGACCAACATATAAATATATATAATTAATTTAGGTTCGTGAATCCGAGGCCAACCTTGCACTTGTTCAATGACGTTATATATATTTTTACTACGAAATACAGTATGGTGAGTTTCATTTGCCTTTTTACCTTTTATATTTTTGGGCTGGGAATACATGCGCAACTTTTATAAATGTTTTACGAAATAGACACAAGTACGTGAAACTACATTCTATGGTTGAATTATCGAAATCGAATATGCCCCTTTTTATTAAGTCTGGTAATCTAAGAATTAGGGAACAGACATCCTAATTGACGCGAATCCTAAAGATAGATCTATTGGGCCTAACAAACCCCATCCAAAGTACCAGATGCTTTAGTACTTCGAAATTTATATCATGTCCGAAGGAGGATCCCGGAATGATAGGGGATATTCTTATATGTATCTAGTTAATGTCGGTTACCAGGTGTTCACCATATGAATGATTATTTTTGTCTCTATGCATGGGACGTATATTTATGAGAACTGAAAATGAAATTCTTGTGGTCTATTAAAATGATGGAAATAAATGATTATGATAAACTAATGAACTCACCAACCTTTTGGTTGACACTTTAAAGCATGTTTATTCTCAGGTGTTAAAGAAATCTTCCGCTGTGCATTTGCTCATTTTAAAGATATTACTTGGAGTCTTTCATAGCATATTTTGAAGAACGTTGCATTCGAGTCATTGAGTTCATCAAAGATTATTATTAAATCAATTTATAGTTGGATAGTGGATATTATGAAATGGTATGCATGCCTGTCAATTTTCGATGTAAAGAAAGTTTGTCTTTTAAAAACGAATGCAATGTTTGTAAAATGTATCATATAGAGGTCAAATACCTCGCAATGTAATCAACTATTGTGAATCGTTTATAATGTATATGAACGGGTCCTTTCAATTCAATTCATATATATAAAACTACCTTATTCGAAGGTTTAAACTTGTAATCACTAGAACATAGTTTAGTAAATTCTAAACTTGTTCGCAAACAAAAGTTAATCCTTCTAACTTGAATTTTAAAATCAACTAAACACATGTTCTATATCCATATGATATACTAACTTAATTACTTAAAACCTGAAAACACGAAAAACACCGTAAAATCGGATATACGACGTCGTAGTAACACCGCGGGTTGTTTTGGGTTAGTTAATTAAAAATATGATAAACTTTGATTTAAAAGTTGTTCTTCTGGGAAAATGATTTTTCTTATGAACATGAAACTATATCCAAAAATTGTGGTTAAACTCAAAATGAAAGTATATTTTCCAAAATAGTCATCTAGACGTCGTTCTTTTGACTGAAATGACTACCTTTACAAAAATGACTTGTAACTTATATTTTTGACTATAAACTTATACTTTTTCTATTTAGATTCATAAACTTAAGTTCAATATGAAACCATAGCAACTTGAACCACTCAAAACGGATTTAAAACGAAGAAGTTATGGGTAAAACAAGATTGGATAATTTTGCTTGTTGTAGCTACGTGAAAATTGGTAACAAATCTATATTAATCATATCCTAGCTAACTCATATTGTATTATACATGTATTCTAATATATTATATAATCTTGAGATACCATAGACACGAATACAATGTTTTGACATATCATATCGGCCCATCTATATATATATTTCGGAACAACCATAGACACTCTATATGCAATAATGTTGGAGTTAGCTATACAGGGTTGAGGTTGATTCCAAAATATTATATATACTTTGAGTTGTAATCAAGCCTGAGGCTTGTATACACGAGGTTGTGGATTGATTCGAGATAATATATATTGCTTTATTTCTGTACATCTAACTGTGGACAACTAGTTGTAGGTTACTAACGAGGACAGCTGACTAAATAAACTTAAAACAGTAAAACGTATTAAAAATGTTGTAAATATATTTTGAACATACTTTGATATATATGTACATATTTTTTATAGGTTCGTGAATCAACCAGTGGCCAAGTCTTACTTCCCGACGAAGTAAAAATCTGTGAAAGTGAGTTATAGTCCCACTTTTAAAATCTAATATTTTGGGATGAGAATACATGCAATTTTATAAATGTTTTACGAAATAGACACAAGTAAATGAAACTAAATTATATGGGTGAATGATCGAAGCCGAATATGCCCCTTTTTAGCTTGGTAGCCTAAGAATTAGTAAACCGATCTACTAATTGACGCGAATCCTAAAGATAGATCTATCGGGCCCAACAAGCCCCATTCTAAAATTTGGAATGCTTTAGTACTTCGAAATTATCATGTCCGATGGGTGTCCCAGAATGATGGGGATATTGTATATGCATCTTCTTAATGTCGGTTACCAGGTGTTCACCATATGAATGATTTTTATCTCTATGTATGGGATGTATATTGAAATATGAAATCTTGTGGTCTATTATTACAATTTGATAAATATATAGGTTAAACCTATAAATCACCAACATTTTTGTTGACGTTTAAAGCATGTTTATTCTCAAGTGATTATTAAGAGCTTCCGCTATTGCATGCTAAAATATGGACAAGATTTGGTGTCAGCATCTTTGTATAATATTGTTTAAAACTGCATTCGAGATCTATTTTGTTGTAACATATTAATATTGTAAACCAATATGTATTGGTAGTGTGTAAGTGTGATATTTTTAGATTATCATTTCTGGATAATCTAGGTGGTGTCCTTTTAACCTTGTCGATAAAATACAGGTTATGGTTTGTTTTTAAAAACGAATGCAGTCTTTGAAAAACGTCTCATATAGAGGTCAAAACCACGCAACGAAATCAGTTAATATGGAACGTTTATAATCAATATGAACGGGACATTTCAGTTGGTATCCGAGCATTAGTCTTAGAGAACTAGAAATTTGCATTAGTGTGTCTTATCGAGTTTGTTAGGATACATTAGTGAGTCTGGACTTCGACCGTGTTTTCTTTAAAAACGATTGCTTAACACTTTTGTTGGAAACTATATATTATTAATGTAACATCCCGCGTTTTTCCGTTAAATTTAATTTTAACACCGTCTTTTTTTTTTAAACATAATCTTTCGTATTTAAATTAATAGTTTCCGTGAGTAACGTTCATTATATTCCCGCTATGTAATTTTGACATCACCCGTTTACTCGAGCGTTTTAAAAATATTCGTTTGGTTAATTCTCGCACCCGCTTTGAAACTCGAGGGACCGGAGTTGCCAAATGGGCAAACTAGTTGACTAGGTCAACTAGTCAACCCATTTTTCCACCATTCATTCATTCCATCATCTCCCTCATCTCTTTTCTCTCCATCTCAAGAACACACACATAAACCCATTCCATTCATTCATCATCTAAATTCAATCTTGGAAGCTCACAACAAATCCGACTACATATTCTTGATCCTCTCATCATTCTCTACGATTTGATACTAACTACACCGAGTTTGGGTAACTTTCTAAAAACTCTAGATTTCTATAAATTCGTGTTTTTGACTTGAAATTGTGTTAGTTAGTGTCTATGGCTCGTGTCTAGCATGAATATATGTTTTGTTTGCTCGATTGTTGATTTGAGTAACTAGTTTGAACTTTTGAAGTGGGTTAGCTTAATCTTTGATTTTGGATGATTAAAAGTTGTTTAATTGTTAAAGTTCATGTTTTAATTGTGTTACTAGTATCATTAGCTACATTTTGATGTGTAGGTTGATTAAGAAAACTTCAAAAACCCGATTAAGGATTTTGTGATGTTGACTAGGGTTTGATAGACTTTGAAATGAACTTTTGATGCGTTGAATGCTTGTTAATGTTGTTAGTAAGTGTTTAGATGCAATGTATGCTTAATTACCTTCGAAACGGCATATCGTATGTGTAAATTGGATTCCCGAATCATAAAATACGTTTTACGAACTCGAAACTTTGAAAATAAACCTTTCTTGATCAATTGACGAGTTTTCGGTTATTGTAAATGATGTTTTTGCTTGATGAAAAGTGTTTAGTTGTATTCCTTGTCAAAATACCTTTCCAACGATATAAGATACTTGTTTTGGATGTTTACGGTTTAGGATTTATGGGTATTTGAAGTTGGATTCGTGCATAAGTTGAAAACTGCAGAAAATAGCTGAACAGCATGGTGCGCGGCGCGCACCTCACCCCGCGCGGCGCGCAAATGGGTCTGGCCAGATTCTGCTCACTTTGTCACTTTTCACGCGAAATGTTTGCTATGCTACGCACCTCCGATTAACATGTAACTTGGCCAACATGCTCATATATGACTTCTAAGCTTAGAAAAATAGTTTGGGACCCGACCCGAACGTGTTGACTTTTTCGTTGACTTTGACCAAGTTTGACTTTTAGTCAAACTTAACCAAACTTTTATACAATCGTTCTAACATGCTTTTATACTTGATTCTTGCATGAAACTTGACAACGTGATTCACATGCTATACTATTCGAGTCGTAACGAGCCATAGGACTAATTGAACACATTTCGCTCGACCTTGTGACGTAACCGGTTAATTGATACAACTTACTTGTTTAGGTCAAGGCTAAGCAACTTTCATGCACACGTTTACTTTGTGAAGTACCTTTATACTCGTGCACTCGAGGTGAGATCATAGTCCCACCTTTTCAACAACTTTTTATACTTTTAAATTGTGGGCTGAGAAACATATACTTTGTTACATTTTGTGCTACTTACTTTTATACTTTGAACACAAGTACAAGGAAAACAAACATTCCACAGCGAGTTAGAACAAAAATCCTCAATTCGATTATCATTAGTTACACTTGCAGGGTGTAAGCGAGAACTTATATTGTGTGGCCATACGGGTTTGACAAACCCTCATTACGGACGGTTCGCTACCGTCTACGGATGAAATATATTTTCGAGAAACAGTGTATGTTCTAACACTATTGTGATGGGGTTCTATGGAAGGAAACGTTAAGTCTTGATAATTGGGTGCTCGCGAACAATACTTTTGGAATGCAAACGATTATGATAATCAACGTTATGGGAATACTAAATCTTGTGGTTCAAAAACAACGTTTATTACAAACACCTATGATTTCACCAACGTTTTTCGTTGACAGTTTTCTATATGTTTCTCAGGTTCATACTTGGCTATTTGATACATGCTTCCGCGTACACTCATACTTGCTTGGAGTCGAGCATACATGCATACACTCTGATTTCTTGCTTGGGGTCAAGCATACATACATACATACGCTAGGGATAGCACTTTTGGATTCAAACTTTTGTTTACATACTTACGCTATTTATAGCAACTGTGTTTTTCAACTTATATTATGTCGCAAGTTATTTCATTTATACTTTATGACTTTTGTAAACTTAGACTTGTTGTCGAACGGTTTTGTAAACTAAACTTGCAAGTCTTGTACCTTTCAAATGAATGCGACATAATTTTGGTCAAACGAGTCTCATATAGGGACTACGACCACGCAACGGGACCTAAGTTAATGGCGCCGTCAATAACGGTTTTGGTCGGGTCGTTACAAGTGGTATCAGAGCGTTGGTTGTAGGGAACTAGGATATGCATTAGTGTGTCTGACAGAGTCGTTAGGACGCATTAGTGAATCTAGACTACAACCGGATAGTTAGCCATTGCATTCTGACATACATTTGCTATAGATAGCACTTACTTGAATACTTGTGCATTAGGCAAACTTTTTAATGGTACCCAACCTTCATCATACGAACTCGTATTCCGCCACTTTTTGGTAACACACGTGAATTCAAGGTTTATACGCGTACGGATGACCACGACTTCGTTAGTCACTCTAGTTCGGGAATTCTGACTCCTTGGTTGTTATCCACCCCGTCTCAGCTTACTATCCACAAGTGTTGTAAAGTTACCACCACTACTCTAGATGAGTATCGTCATCACTATTTATCACTACGGTTGCGTACTACTCGTTATCATGACTCGTTACTCTTTTCATACTTAAGTACATTTTTGTCTGACTCGAACCGCATTGACGTGAATAATCATTTATACACTTCTCTCGGGGAACGCTTCCTTAGAGTTGCAGAAATTCTTTCGATTTAATACGAGTCACGTTTGAGACATCGTTACATTTTGTTCATTTTAGGTCTTCACGATGACACGAACTTGAATCTATGGAGTGATGTGGGAATGGAGGTATGAGTTAGCGTAATATAACGACACTCGATCAACGTGGTTATATTACGGTAATTCATGCCAAAGTTCTAGTGACACGTGATGGTGGTTAGACTCGATCAACCTAAACACCACCATGTGCCATGTACATGACTTCATCTTTTCATGTTTGGACATCTGAAAACTCTGAAAGTACTGACAACCACCATACCAGGGACACATCTTCGATTATTGTCGAACTATATTTATGCTTCCGAATGAATGACGAATTCTCCCAACTTTGACCATACGTTACACGTGTATACTATCTCGTCCTCGCACAGTCTTATTGACTAACTACAACTTACTCGTTATGCTCGCATCGAGGCGGAAACTTCTCTCGCCTTACACTCGTAATTCCAGTTCAGGAAATCTTTTATTTTAAATTCTCAATGGAGAGAGACTCTTCACGTTATGCTAGTATTCGCCTCGAGGGTGAATAGTCCCGACGAACGTTTTTGGAAACCGATAAATCTTCCGCAACGCAAATTTCTTGAGAAACTTGTTCTAACTAACGTTTTCGAGTCCTAACGGATTTGTTCAAATATACCTTACGGAATGTACTCCGTTTCGGACCGAGATCTTCGTTTCATTTCTAGACTTCGGAGTGCCTCACAAAAAGCCTAGGGACCACATTTAGACATGAGTACCGCGTACCATCCGCAACCCGACGGACCGAACAAACATACGATTTAAACCTTAGAATCCATAATACGAGTTGTATTACTAACTTCAAATTTACTTGAGAAAAGTATTTTCCTTTAGCTTAATCCTCGTACTACAATGATTTTCATTCGAGTTTTAACGTCACACCTTTTGAAACCACATGTGACCGGAAACATCATCCTCCTTTTTGTCGAAACCAAGTAAACGATGATCAATTCACCGGGGCCGAGGTTATTCATGAGCAACCGAGAAAATTTATTCATATTCAGGTAAAACCCTACGCGACTCGTAATCACCAAGAGCTACGCCGATGTTAGACGTAAACATTTCAAATTCCACGTGGGAAACCGCGTCACGTTAAGAGTCGCACCTTGGAAAGGTGCAATCCGTTTCGGGAAAACGTAGGAAGCTAAATCCGCGATATTTTGATCCTTTAAATTTTTGGGGTGTTTTGGACCCGTCGCTAGCCGTTTAGACTTTTCCGACTCATTTTGGGTCTCCGTTTATCCTACATTCGATGTATCAACTCAAAGACGTGTTTTGCGAAACGAGAACTTGTTATCTCCTTTGATGAACTCACTATCGACGATAACCCTCACTTCCTAGGAGGACCGGTTGAAACCATAAATCGTGAAGCCAAACCTTAAAACAACATATGATCCCGACCGTCAAAATTCGTTGAAATACCCTAGGACGTACTTCTCCCTCACTCGTAGAATTGGCAACGCAAGATCTCGAGGAAGATTCAACAACTACTACTTCCAACTAAATTTCGGGACGAAATTTCTTTTGAGGCGTGGATAATGTAACATCCCGCGTTTTTCCGTTAAATTTAATTTTAACACCGTCTTTTTTTTTAAAACATAATCTTTCGTATTTAAATTAATAGTTTCCGTGAGTAACGTTCATTATATTCCCGCTATGTAATTTTGACATCACCCGTTTACTCGAGCGTTTTAAAAATATTCGTTTGGTTAATTCTCGCACCCGCTTTGAAACTTGAGGGACCGGAGTTGCCAAATGGGCAAACTAGTTGACTAGGTCAACTAGTCAACCCATTTTTCCACCATTCATTCATTCCATCATCTCCCTCATCTCTTTTCTCTCCATCTCAAGAACACACACATAAACCCATTCCATTCATTCATCATCTAAATTCAATCTTGGAAGCTCACAACAAATCCGACTACATATTCTTGATCCTCTCATCATTCTCTACGATTTGATACTAACTACACCGAGTTTGGGTAACTTTCTAAAAACTCTAGATTTCTATAAATTCGTGTTTTTGACTTGAAATTGTGTTAGTTAGTGTCTATGGCTCGTGTCTAGCATGAATATATGTTTTGTTTGCTCGATTGTTGATTTGAGTAACTAGTTTGAACTTTTGAAGTGGGTTAGCTTAATCTTTGATTTTGGATGATTAAAAGTTGTTTAATTGTTAAAGTTCATGTTTTAATTGTGTTACTAGTATCATTAGCTACATTTTGATGTGTAGGTTGATTAAGAAAACTTCAAAAACCCGATTAAGGATTTTGTGATGTTGACTAGGGTTTGATAGACTTTGAAATGAACTTTTGATGTGTTGAATGCTTGTTAATGTTGTTAGTAAGTGTTTAGATGCAATGTATGCTTAATTACCTTCGAAACGGCATATCGTATGTGTAAATTGGATTCCCGAATCATAAAATACGTTTTACGAACTCGAAACTTTGAAAATAAACCTTTCTTGATCAATTGACGAGTTTTCGGTTATTGTAAATGATGTTTTTGCTTGATGAAAAGTGGTTAGTTGTATTCCTTGTCAAAATACCTTTCCAACGATATAAGATACTTGTTTTGGATGTTTACGGTTTAGGATTTATGGGTATTTGAAGTTGGATTCGTGCATAAGTTGAAAACTGCAGAAAATAGCTGAACAGCATGGTGCGCGGCGCGCACCTCACCCCGCGCGGCGCGCAAATGGGTCTGGCCAGATTCTGCTCACTTTGTCACTTTTCACGCGAAATGTTTGCTATGCTACGCACCTCCGATTAACATGTAACTTGGCCAACATGCTCATATATGACTTCTAAGCTTAGAAAAATAGTTTGGGACCCGACCCGAACGTGTTGACTTTTTCGTTGACTTTGACCAAGTTTGACTTTTAGTCAAACTTAACCAAACTTTTATACAATCGTTCTAACATGCTTTTATACTTGATTCTTGCATGAAACTTGACAACGTGATTCACATGCTATACTATTCGAGTCGTAACGAGCCATAGGACTAATTGAACACATTTCACTCGACCTTGTGACGTAACCGGTTAATTGATACAACTTACTTGTTTAGGTCAAGGCTAAGCAACTTTCATGCACACGTTTACTTTGTGAAGTACCTTTATACTCGTGCACTCGAGGTGAGATCATAGTCCCACCTTTTCAACAACTTTTTATAATTTTAAATTGTGGGCTGAGAAACATATACTTTGTTACATTTTGTGCTACTTACTTTTATACTTTGAACACAAGTACAAGGAAAACAAACATTCCACAGCGAGTTAGAACAAAAATCCTCAATTCGATTATCATTAGTTACACTTGCAGGGTGTAAGCGAGAACTTATATTGTGTGGCCATACGGGTTTGACAAACCCTCATTACGGACGGTTCGCTACCGTCTACGGATGAAATATATTTTCGAGAAACAGTGTATGTTCTAACACTATTGTGATGGGGTTCTATGGAAGGAAACGTTAAGTCTTGATAATTGGGTGCTCGCGAACAATACTTTTGGAATGCAAACGATTATGATAATCAACGTTATGGGAATACTAAATCTTGTGGTTCAAAAACAACGTTTATTACAAACACCTATGATTTCACCAACGTTTTGCGTTGACAGTTTTCTATATGTTTCTCAGGTTCATACTTGGCTATTTGATACATGCTTCCGCGTACACTCATACTTGCTTGGAGTCGAGCATACATGCATACACTCTGATTTCTTGCTTGGGGTCAAGCATACATACATACATACGCTAGGGATAGCACTTTTGGATTCAAACTTTTGTTTACATACTTACGCTATTTATAGCAACTGTGTTTTTCAACTTATATTATGTCGCAAGTTATTTCATTTATACTTTATGACTTTTGTAAACTTAGACTTGTTGTCGAACGGTTTTGTAAACTAAACTTGCAAGTCTTGTACCTTTCAAATGAATGCGACATAATTTTGGTCAAACGAGTCTCATATAGGGACTACGACCACGCAACGGGACCTAAGTTAACGGCGCCATCAATAACGGTTTTGGTCGGGTCGTTACAATTAACATGTAAATATTATGTGATATATTAACCTCTTAATGTGTTTGATATTGTGTGATAGATGTCTACCACTAGTATAAATCCCATCGACTCACCTAATAATAATGAAGAGTCGAATATATTTTGGGAAGATTCACAAATTCCCGAAGAAGAACCGGAAGAGGAGGAACCGGAAGAGGAGGAACCGGAAGAGGAGGAACAGGAAGAAGAGGAACTGGAAGAGGAAGAAGTGGAAGAAGAAGAGGTTCCGGAGGAAGAAATATTGATACCTACAGTAAATCGATTAAATAAAAGAAAATCCTCAACCAACGGACCAAAGTCAAAAATGGTCAATGGTGTTTCCGCCAAGGAAGCAAAATATTGGGAAGATTACCAATTTTCCGATGAATCGGATCCCGATGAGGATTCCGATGATGTTATAGAAATTACCTCGACCCAATTTAAGAAAGCAAAAGAAAATAATAAGGGAAAGGTATAAAAATAGAGAAACCTGATTCCAACCCCGATGAACTTTATATGTATCGGCAACGTCCATATTTCCTAAAATGTAACAATAACCCAGAAACCTCTAAACCACCAGGTTTTTCTAAACCATTGTGGAAAATGACGGCTCTTATTAGAGGAACACCATATATCCCTAGAAAATTAGGAAAACGAACCAAGTCCGAAGAAGATGAAACCAGTGATTCAGATTAGAGGGTTGTAATCATGTTGTGTATTATATGTATTGTAGTGTGCTTGTACTTTTATGTTCTATGTAAAAATTTCTTGTATTGTTTGTTAATTATCTTTTACGAATCTAATCCTTGTCTATTTTACAGTATAAAAATAAAATGGACGTTAAGGGTAGACAACCGAATATTTTAGAAGACCTACCAGAGGATATGATTAAGAAAATCTTGTCTAGAGTCGATCAGAATTCATCATCACATTTAGTTATGGCGAAATTAACTTGTCAAACATTTGAAAGACTTTCCAGAAATGCCTTAGTTTATAAAAGGCTTTCCTTTGATAGGTGGGGTATATCACATTAGGGAGACCGTAAGTTACGCCGTGTTTTATTTAAAGCGTTAAATGCGGGGAACCCAAATGCAATTTTACGCTACGGGTTAAGAACCTATTTTGACTCAACATATCCCAACATAGGATTTCGTAAGTTAGAAAGAGCTTCTAACATGCAACATAAAGAAGCATGTTATACTTACGGGTTAGTAATGTTCGCTTCTTACCAAAGTGAGAAAAAGAACATCAGATTACAACTTTTAAATAAAACCTTCCCATAAGTGACGGATTCAGTAGTTGGGGTGAGAAACAAGGTTTTTAGATTATTACGGGGCTGTTGGACATTACGAAACCCTCATCCTTTTGACAACATTACAACATGCTGCATAGCCAATGGTCATAACGGTTACTTTCTACAAGACCAAGGATGGGAAGTCGTCTTAGTAAAACCAGAATGCATGACTTGTTTCTGGACTTATGAATTACGTGTCTTTATTTATTTTGCTGAACAACTTGCGTATTAACTAGAATTGCCTTTATAGCTGCCGAGTAGTAAAGTTATTATGTGCTATATTTCATCCTATATGTATAATAGTGGTATTGTAAGTTTGTATGATATTGTATAAAATTTGAACGCGAAATATTATTGTAATAAGTTTTTCATATAGAAGCGTAGTAGTTGAGTTGCATAGTAGCTAGTAAGTATGAACTTAACGGGTAGGTACTACCCGAATTAAAACTATAAAATGCTAATATGAAGAAAAAGCTTTTATAAATAAGTTCATAAAATGCTACAAATACTATTGACTACTCTTAAATTCTATATGATTAACTCAATTCTTTTGGCTATTTTTGAAGGAAATGGCACCGACGACTCGTCAGAACTTGAATATGAGTGAGGAAGATTTCCGTGTTTTCCTTGCTGCGAACATAGCCGTAGTACAGGCTGCGATGCAAAATAAAAATAACTATGGATCTAGCAGTGGAACTAATTCCACAAGAAATAGTGTAGGATGCTCCTACAAAGAATTCACTGCCTGCAAACCTTTAGAATTTGATGGAACCGAAGGACCAATTGGATTGAAATGGTGGACCGAGAAAGTTGAATCAGTGTTTGCCATTAGTAAGTGTACTGAAGAGGATAAAGTTAAGTATGCTACGCATACCTTCACAGGTACTGCATTAACGTGGTGGAACACCTATCTTGAACAGGTAGGACAAAATACTGCTTACGCACTACCGTGGTCGGCATTCAAGCAATTGATAAACGAGCAGTACCATCCTAGAAACGAAGTCAATAAGCTCAAGGTAGAACTTAGAGAGTTACGAACACAAGGGTTCGACATTACCACATATGAACGACGATTCACAGAGTTGTGCCTATTGTGTCCGGGAGCGTTCGAAGATGAAGAAGAGAAGATTGATGCATTTGTAAAAGGGTTACCAGTAAGGATTCAAGAAGATGTGAGTTCACACGAGCCCGCTTCCATTCAAAAGGCAGGTCGAATGGCTCATAAACTCATAAATCAGATTGAGGGAAGAATTAAAGAGCAGGCGGCCGAAGAAGCCAACATGAAACAACTCAAGAGAAAGTGGTAAGAAACTAGTGACAAGGGTCACTAATACAACAACAACAACAATCACAACCATAATCTCAATAACAATTTTAACAACCGCAACAACAATCGCAACAATAATCGCAATCCTAACAATAACTACAACAAACGTCCCAACAACAACAACAATAACTACAATAATCGTTTCAACAATAATAAAAATCCCAACAACAATCTCAACAACAACAATGGCAACAAAAACCAAAAATGCCAAAGGTGTGAAGAGTACCACCAGAATGAGTTATGCACGACATTTTGCACCAAGTGTAAAAGAACTGGACATGGTGCGAAAAAGTGTGAGGTCTACGGACCAAAGTTTAATAGAACTAAAGGAACAAATAGTGTTGAAACAAGTAATGTCGCCTTTGTTTGTTATGGATGTGGAAAACCGGGCCACATAAGAAGTAATTGCCCGAATTAGGGGAATACTAATGGGCAGGGCCACGGAAGAGTTTTCAATATTAATACGGCAGAAGCGCAGGAAGACCCGGAGCTTGTTACGGGTACATTTCTTATTGACAATAAATCTGCTTATGTTTTGTTTGATTCGGAGAAGCTATATGAGTAGAGATTTTTGTGCTAAATTAAGTTGCCCATTGAAGCCTTTGGATAGTAAATTTTTACTCGAATTAGCAAACGGTAAATTAATTTCAGCAGATAATATATGTCGGGATAGAGAAATTAAACTGGGGATGAAACGTTTAAAATTGATTTAATACCAGTCGAATTAGGGAGTTTTGATGTAATAATTGGCATGAACTGGTTGAAAAAGGTAAGAGCAGAGGTCGATTGTTACAAAAATGCGATTCGCATTATGCGTGAAAAAGGAAAATCTTTAATGGTGTACGGAGAAAAGAACAACGCGAAATTAAATCTTATTAGTAGTTTGAAGGCGCAAAAACTAATAAGAAAAGGTTGTTATGTCATTCTAACACACATCAAGGAAGTTAAACCTGAAGAAAAGAACATCAGTGATGTTCCCGTCGTAAAAGAATTTACCGACGTATTTCCGAAAGAATTACTGGGATTACCCCCGCATCGATCAGTTGAATTTCAAATAGACCTTGTACCAGGAGCTGCACCAATAGCTCGTGCACCATACAGACTCGCACCCAGCGAAATGAAAGAATTACAAAGTCAGTTACAGGAACTTTTAGAGCGTGGTTTCATTCGACCAAGCACATCACCGTGGGGAGCTCCTGTTTTGTTTGTCAAGAAGAAGGATGGTACATTTAGGTTGTGTATCAACTATCGAGAGTTGAACAAACTTACCATCAAGAACCGCTACCCACTACCGAGAATTGACAACTTATTTGATCAACTACAAGGCTCGTAAGTTTATTCGAAGATTGATTTATGTTCTGGGTATCATCAAATGCAGGTGAAGGAGGATGATATTCTAAAGACTTCTTTTAGGACACGTTACGGTCATTACGAGTTTATGGTTATGCCGTTTGGGTTGACTAACGCACCAGCTGTGTTCATGGACCTCATGAACCGAGTGTGTGGACCATACCTTGACAAGTTTGTCATTGTTTTCATCGATGACATATTTATTTACTCAAAGAATGACCAAGAGCACGAAGAACATTTGAGAAAAGTGCTAGAGTTGTTAAGGAAAGAAAAACTGTACGCTAAGTTTTCAAAGTGTCCATTTTGGTTAGAAGAAGTTCAATTCCTCGGTCATATAGTGAACAAAGAAGGTATTCAGGTGGATCCAGCAAAGATTGAAACCGTTGAAAAGTGGGAAACCCCGAAAATTCCGAAACATATACGCCAATTTTTAGGACTAGCTGGTTACTACAGAAGATTCATCCAAGATTTTTCCAAAATAGCAAAACCCTTAACTGCATTAACGCATAAAGGGAAGAAATTTGAATGGAAAGATGAACAAGAGAAAGCGTTTCAATTGTTAAAGAAAACGTTAACTACGGCACCTATATTGTCATTACCTGAAAGGAATGATGATTTTGTGATATATTGTGATGCCTCAAAGCAAGGTATCGGTTGTGTATTAATGCAATGAATGAAAGTAATTGCTTATGCGTCTAGACAATTGAAGATTCACGAGCAGAATTATACGACGCATGATTTGGAATTAGGCGCGGTTGTTTTTGCATTAAAGACTTGGAGGCACTACTTATGGGGTCAAAAGTATTATATATACCGACCACAAAAGTCTTCAACAAATATTTAATCAGAAACAACTAAACATGAGGCAGCGCAGGTGGATTGAATTGTTGAATGATTACGACTTTGAGATTCGTTACCACCTGGGGAAGGCAAATGTGGTAGCCGACGCCTTGAGCAGAAAGGACAGAGAACCCATTCGTGTAAAAGCTATGAATATAATGATTCATACTAACCTTACTACTCAAATAAAGGAGGCGCAACAAGAAGTTTTAAAAGAGGGAAACTTAAGGGATGAAATATACAAAGGATCAGAGAAGCATCTTAATATTCAGGAAGACAGAACCCGGTATAGGGCTGAAAGAATTTAGGTACCAAAATTTGGAGATATGAGAGAAATGATACTTAGAGAAGCTCATAAAACCAGATACTCAATACATCCTGGAACGGGAAAGATGTACAAGGATCTTAAGAAACATTTTTGGTGGCCGGGTATGAAAACCGATGTTGCTAAATACGTAGGAGAATGTTTGACGTGTTCTAAGGTCAAAGCTGAGCATCAGAAACCATCAGGTCTACTTCAACAACCCAAAATCTCAGAATGGAAATGGGAAAACATTACCATGGATTTCATCACTAAATTTCCAAGGACTGCAAGTGGTTTTGATACTATTTGGGTAATAGTTGATCATCTCAACAAATCAGCACACTTCCTGTCAATAAGAGAAGATGACAAGATGGAGAAGTTAGCACGACTGTATTTGAAGGAAGTCGTCTCCAGACATGGAATACCAGTCTCTATTATCTTTGATAGGGATGGCAGATTTATTTTAAGATTCTGGCAGACATTACAGCAAGCATTAGGAACTCGTCTAGACATGAGTACTGCCTATCATCCACAAACTGAAGGGCAGAGCAAAAGGACGATACAAACGCTTGAAGACATGCTATGAGCATGTGTTATTGATTTCGAAAACAGTTGGGATCGACACCTTTCGTTAGCAGAATTTTCCTACAACAACAGCTACCATTCAAGCATTGAGATGGCGCCGTTTGAAGCACTTTATGGTAGAAAGTGCAGGTCTCTGATTTGTTGGAGTGAAGTGGCGGATAGACAGATTACAGGTCCGGAGATAATACAAGAAACTACCGAGAAGATCATCCAAATTCAACAACGGTTGAAAACCGCTCAAAGTCGACAAAAGAGCTACGCTGACATTAAAAGAAAAGATATAGAATTTGAAATTGGAGAGATGGTCATGCTTAAAGTTGCACCTTGGAAAGGCGTTGTTTGATTTGGTAAACGAGGGAAATTAAATCCAAGGTATATTGGACCATTCAAGATTATTGATCGTGTCGGACCAGTTGCTTACCGACTTGAATTACCTCAACAACTCGCGGCTGTACATAACACTTTCCACGTCTCAAATTTGAAGAAATGTTTTGTTAAAGAAGATCTCACTATTCTGTTAGACAAAATCTAAATCAACGAAAAACTTCAATTCATCGAAGAACCTGTCGAAATAATGGATCGTGAGGTTAAAAGACATAAGCAAAACAAGATACCAATTGTTTAGGTTCGATGGAATGCTCGTAGAGGTCCCGATTTCACCTGGGGACGATAAGATCAGATGAAGAAGAAATACCCGCACTTATTTCCAGAAGATACGTCAACATCTCCAACTGCTTAAAATTTCGGGACGAAATTTATTTAACGGGTAGGTACTGTAGTGACCCGAACTTTTCCATGTTTATATATATTAAATGAAATTGATATTTACATAATTAAGTGTTTCCAACATGTTAAGCAATCAAACTTTTTAAGACTTGATTAATTGAAATAGGTTTCATATAGACAATTGACCACCCAAGTTGACCGGTGATTCACGAACGTTAAAACTTGTAAAAACTATATGATGTCATATATATATGGATATATATATATATATATATAGTTAACATGATATTATGATAAGTAAACATATCATTAAATATATTAACAATGAACTACATATGTAAAAAAAAAAAAAAAAAAAAAAAAAAAACAAGACTACTAACTTAAGGATTTCGAAACGAGGCATATATGTAACGATTATCGTTGTAACTACATTTAAATGTATATATATCATATTAAGATATATTAATACATCATAATATCATGATAATATAATAATTTAACATCTCTTTAGATATAATAAATAATGGGTTTGTTAACCTAAAGGTTTCAAAACAACACTTACATGTAACGACTAACGATGACTTAACGACTCAGTTAAAATGTATATACATGTAGTGTTTTAATATGTATTCATACACTTTTGAAAGACTTAAAGACACTTATCAAAGTACTTCTACTTAACAAAAATGCTTACAATTACATCCTCATTCATTTTCATCAACAATTTTACTCGTATACACCCGTATTCGTACTTGTACAATACACAGCTTCTATATGTATGTACTATTGGTATATACACTCCAATGATCAGCTCTTAGCAGCCCATTTGGGTTACCTAACCATGTGAGAACCATCATTTGGCAACTAGCATGAATGATTACACAAAATTACAAACTAATGGAGCCTATATGGTGACACCATACTTTACGTGAATGAACACACACACAAACACTTTCATTTTGCAACTTACATGCATCAAACTACTCTCTCAAGTGTTCTTCCATTGTTCTAAGTGTTCTTCATCATCTTCATCAAAATCTAGCTCAATCTAATTCATAAATCCATATATAAACTAAGTTATAAAACAACTACTCAAGAACACACCAACAACACTTCCAAGTTTGCTAACTTACTTCCAATCTTGCAAATCCACTTTGAGTGATCATCCAACCTCAAGAAATCTTTTTTATTTATAGTAAGATATCTTTCTAATACAAGGTAATACTCATATTCAAACTTTGATTCAATTTCTATAACTTTAACAATCTTATTTCGAGTGGAAATCTTACTTGAACTTGTTTTCATGTCATGATTTTACTTCAAGAACTTTCAAGCCATCCAAGGATCCTTTGAAGATAGATATATTTTTATCATTTCCAGTAGGTTTATCCACAAAACCTGAGGTAGTAATGATGTTCATAACATCATTCGAGTCATATATATAAAACTACCTTATTCGAATGTTTAAACTTGTAATCACTAGAACATAGCTTAGTAAATTCTAAACTTGTTCGCAAACAAAAGTTAATCCTTCTAACTTGACTTTTAAAATCAACTAAACACATGTTCTATATCCATATGATATGCTAACTTAATGATTTAAAACCTGAAAACACTAAAAACACCGTAAAACCGGATACACGCCGTCGTAGTAACACCGCGGGCTGTTTTGGGTTAGTTAATTAAAAACTATGATAAACTTTGATTTAAAAGTTGTTCTTATGTGAAAATGATTTTTCTTATGAACATTAAACTATATCCAAAAATCATGGTTAAACTCAAAGTGGAAGTATGTTTTCCAAAATGGTCATCTAGACGTCGTTCTTTAGACTGAAATGACTACCTTTTCAAAAATGACTTGTAACCTGTATTTCTAACTATAAACTTATACTTTTTCTGTTTAAATTCATAAACTTAAGTTAAATATGAAACCATAGCAACTTGAATCACTTAAAACGGATTTAAAACGAAGAAGTTATGGGTAAAACAAGATTGGATAATTTTGCTTGTTGTAGCTACGTGAAAATTGGTAACAAATCTATATTAATCATATCCTAGCTAACTCATATTGTATTATACATGTATTCTAATATATTATATAATCTTGGAATACCATAGACACGAATACAATGTTTTGACATATCATATCGACCCATCTATATATATATTTCGGAACAACCATAGACACTCTATATGCAGTAATGTTGGAGTTAGCTATACAGGGTTGAGGTTGATTCCAAAATATTATATATACTTTGAGTTATGATCTAGCCTGAGGCTTGTATACACGAGGTCGTGGATTGATTCGAGATAATATATATTGCTTTATTTCTGTACATCTAACTGTGGACAACTAGTTGTAGGTTACTAACAAGGACAGCTGACTTAATAAACTTAAAACAGCAAAACGTATTAAAAATATTGTAAATATATTTTGAACATACTTTAATATATATGTACATATTTGTTATAGGTTCGTGAATCAACCAGTGGCCAAGTCTTACTTTCCGACGAAGTAAAAATCTGTGAAAGTGAGTTATAGTCCCACTTTTAAAATCTAATATTTTGAGATGAGAATACATGCAATTTTATAAATGTTTTACGAAATAGACACAAGTAAATGAAACTACATTATATGGGTGAATGATCGAAGCCGAATATGCCCCTTTTTAGCTTGGTAGCCTAAGAATTAGTAAACCGATCTACTAATTAACGCGAATCCTAAAGATAGATCTATCGGGCCCAACAAGCCCCATTCTGAAATTTGGAATGCTTTAGTACTTCAAAATTATCATGTCCGATGGGTGTCCCGGAATGTGTGACAACCTGGAAATTTCCAACCAAATTTAAACTTTAATCTTTATATGTTTCCGACACGATAAGCAATATTTGTTAAGTTAAATTTTTAGATTTTAAACTATGTTCATACATTCATTCAACCTCGAGCAAGTTCCAACGATTCACGAACCATTAAACGAATATGATTATATATGTATATGTGTATATATATTATAACTTGAAACGTAAACAAAATATTAGATTAAATACTTTATATGATTGTATCTGTTTCAAAATGTTTATCAATGGAATTAGAAGATAAGATCAAATGATTGAATTATCAGATATATTGAATTATGATTACAAGTCTCTGTTGAAAGGCCCACGTTGATTTGAGAAATCTTTCCATTTTAACAATATTCAGAAAATGGTAAAGTGATTTATAAATAAGAACAAATTGTCAATCATTGAGAATTAGACAAAGGATAGTGGAAGATTGAATCTCATAAAGACTCGATTGATCTATTTAGTTTCAAACGTACAAAAACGTTTTCAGTTTAAAAAGAACTTTATTATTAAAACGTATATAACTTTTATAAATATCTAGAATCACTTTTGACAACTCATTACTTAACTAGTATGATAAAGATAACGATATTTGTATTTTATTTTATTAAATATATATAACGATTTAAATTAATATTATATATATTTATACGCGTATTATACGTACATAGTTTTATACTTTTACTATACTTAAACTTTACCTTTACTTTATTTTTACTTTATTTTAACTTTAATAATTTATTTTAATAATTCATACTTTAATAATTCACTTTAATAATTCATACTTTAATAATTCACTTTAATAATTCATACTTTAATAATTCACTTTAATAATTCATACTTTAATAATTCACTTTAATAATTCATATTTTAATAATTCACTTTAATAATTCAAAAATCTATTATAAATAGAATTCAATAGGTTTCATTATTTTATAGAAACTTGAAAATATTTTTCTCTAAACTCTCTCAATCGATTTACATATATATATTTACTCCGTATTATTTCAAGATATTATTAGTATACATAAAATATTACGACGGAGTGCTGTTCGAGTGATTTCGAAATTGTTTTTCGAGTAGGATAGGATTAAGGAAATTATGGGTTATAGCTATGGAGGTGATTGAGTATATGGTTCATGGGTATGCTCGTGAGGTCAATATAGTGTTTATCATTTTCGTTGCGTCTAGGTACCTTTCCTGCAATATTGAATCTCAATATTGATACGTGAGTACTCATAATTTAACTTTTACATACTAATAGTGTATCCCTGACCAGTGCTCGAGTATTTAGGATTATGCATGCTTGTACTTTTGATATTGCCCTTAGACAGGTTAGGTTGAATCTTGAATTAGTTACACTTGCGGTTGAGGTAAGGTATAAGATATGCATGTCCTTGGAAAGCTAGCGAAAAATTAAGAACTTTTCTTTTAGATATTGAATGGTTTCGATGAACGGATTAGAAGTTATAATCAATTGAATTTTCGATATTTTTATTAAAAATGATTATTATTATCGTAGTTTTTATCGTCGTTCTAGTTTTATCTTATTATTATCATTATTATTATCTTTATCAATAAAAGGGATTTATCATTAAAAATTATTTTTTTTTTTATTATTACTATCATTATTATCGTTAAAGTTATAATTAGTGTTATTATTATTATCCAATTATTATTATTATTATTATTATTATTATTAGTATTAGTATTATTATTATCATTATTAATATATATATATCATTATTTAAAAATGGTTATTGTTATTGTTATTATTATTATTACTATATTATCATTAAGATAATTATTAGTATTATCGTTAATAATGTTATAGTAACTATCATTATTAATACTAGTGTAATTAAAACAAATATTTGTAACACCTAATTATTTTGATTACTATTATTATCATTATTATGAACACGATATAAAAGATGATTAAAAGCTATTAAACGAAACAATTAGGAAATAATGAGTAAGAGTATCATGATGAAATTAAAATATTATAAGATATTGATTTAGATAAAATTGTCTTTCTTATTATTTTTATCATTACTATTATTATTAAAAGTATCGTTAGTATTAAAACTATCATTTTAACAAAAATTATCATTTTAATAGAAATGTCATTGTTACTATAAAATATCATTATTATTATTATTTTAAATTGAATTATTATTTTAAAGATAATATTAAAAATTATCGTAAATATTAAAGTTATCATAATTATAATTATCGTTTTATTATAATGTCATCTTAGTAATTATAAATATTGATATTTTTATAATAATAATTATTATTGCAAGATAATATAACTTTTACTTACTATCATTATAGATATTATTTTATCAAATAAATATGTGATACAAACATATTTTACTACGTGTAATAACTTACATTAATAATACCTATCATATTATCTTTATAATATTAAATTAACCCTATAAATTTTATTACTTAATATATATAAAAGTATATTTTATTATATAAATTTTATATAAAATTTTATTTATTAATACATAAATTATATTATTTACTCTAATAAATCTTTTAAAAATATTTAAAAATATAAAACGACGATATTTAAACTATATATTAATCATGTATAGATTTTTGGAAATTATTTTGAGTCAAATTTACTTTTGTTGACTTTTGCATATTAGTCTCGAGCATTAGGATTGTGGTACACTATGACTTGACCTAATTTGTTAGACAAATATTGACCAACACATAAATATATATAATTAATTTAGGTTCGTGAATCTGAGGCCAACCTTGCACTTGTTCAATGACGTTATATGTATTTTTACTACGAAATACAGTATGGTGAGTTTCATTTGCCTTTTTACCCTTTATATTTTTGGGACTGAGAATACATGCGCTTTTATAAATGTTAGACGAAATAGACACAAGTAATTGAAACTACATTCTATGGTTGAATTATCGAAATCGAATATGCCCTTTTTTATTAAAGTCTGGTAATCTAAGAATTAGGAAACAGACACCCTAATTGACGCGAATCCTAAAGATAGATCTATTGGGCCTAACAAACCCCATCCAAAGTACCGGATGCTTTAGTACTTCGAAATTTATATCATGTCCGAAGGAGGATCCCGGAATGATAGGGGATATTCTTATATATATCTAGTTAATGTCAGTTACCAGGTGTTCACCATATGAATGATTATTTTTGTCTCTATGCATGGGACGTATATTTATGAGAACTGGAAATGAAATTCTTGTGGTCTATTAAAATGATGAAAATAAATGATTATGATAAACTAATGAACTCACCAACCTTTTAGTTGATACTTTAAAGCATGTTTATTCTCAGGTGTTAAAGAAATTTTCCGCTATGCATTTGCTCATTTTAAAGATATTACTTGGAGTCTTTCATAGAATATTTCGAAGAACGTTGCATTCGAGTTATTGAGTTCATCAAAGATTATTGTTAAATCAATTTATAGTTGGATAGTGGATATTATGAAATGGTATGCATGCCTGTCAATTTTCGATGTAAAGAAAGTTTGTCTTTTAAAAACGAATGCAATGTTTGTAAAATGTATCATATAGAGGTCAAATACCTCGCAATGTAATCAACTATTGTGAATCGTTTATAATGTATATGAACGGGTCCTTTCAGTTGGTATCAGAGAGGTGGTCCTAGCGAACCAGGTCTGCATTAGTGTGTCTAACTGATAAGTCGATAGGATGTATTAGTGAGTCTGGACTTTGTAGTGACCCGAACTTTTCCATATTTATATATATTAATTGAGATTGATATTTACATGATTAAATATTTCCAACATGTTAAGCAATCAAAATTGTTAAGACTTGTTTAATTGAAATATGTTTCATATAGACAATTGACCACCCAAGTTGACCGGTGATTCACGAACGTTAAAACTTGTAAAAACTATATGATGACATATATATGGATATATATATATATAGTTAACATGATACTATGATAAGTAAACATATCATTAAGTATATTAACAATGAACTACATATGTAAAAACAAGACTACTAACTTAATGATTTTTAAACGAGACATATATGTAACGATTATCGTTGTAAACACATTTAATGTATATATATCATATTAAGAGATATTCATACATGATAATATCATGATAATATAATAATTTAAAATCTCATTTGTTATTATAAACATTGGGTTAACAACATTTAACAAGATCGTTAACCTAAAGGTTTCAAAACAACACTTACACGTAACGACTAACGATGACTTAACGACTCAGTTAAAATGTATATACATGTAGTGTTTTAATATGTATTTATACACTTTTGAAAGACTTCAATACACTTATCAAAATACTTCTACTTAACAAAAATACTTACAATTACATCCTCGTTCAGTTTCATCAACAATTCTACTCGTATGCACCCGTATTCGTACTCGTACAATACACAGCTTTTAGATGTATGTACTATTTGTATATACACTCCAATGATCAGCTCTTAGCAGCCCATGTGAGTCACCTAACACATGTGGGAACCATCATTTGGCAACTAGCATGAAATATCTCATAAAATTACAAAAATATGAGTAATCATTCATGACTTATTTACATGAAAACAAAATTACATATCCTTTATATCTAATCCATACACCAATAACCAAAAACACCTACAAACACTTTCATTCTTCAATTTTCTTCATTTAATTGATCTCTCTCAAGTTCTATCTTCAAGTTCTAAGTGTTCTTCATATATTCTACAAGTTCTAGTTACATAAAATCAAGAATACTTTCAAGTTTGCTAGCTCACTTCCAATCTTGTAAGGTGATCATCCAACCTCAAGAAATCTTTGTTTCTTATAGTAGGTTATCATTCTAATACAAGGTAATAATCATATTCAAACTTTGGTTCAATTTCTATAACTATAACAATCTTATTTCAAGTGATGATTTTACTTGAACTTGTTTTCGTGTCATGATTCTGCTTCAAGAACTTCGAGCCATCCAAGGATGCGTTGAAGCTAGATCCATTTTTCTTTTTTTCAGTAGGTTTATCCAATGAAATTAAGGTAGTAATGATGTTCATAACATCATTCGATTCATATATATAAAGCTATCTTATTCGAAGGTTTAAACTTGTAATCACTAGAACATAGTTTAGTTAATTCTAAACTTGTTCGCAAACAAAAGTTAATCCTTCTAACTTGACTTTTAAAATCAACTAAACACATGTTCTATATCTATATGATATGCTAACTTAATGATTTAAAACCTGAAAACACGAAAAACACCGTAAAACCGGATTTACGCCGTCGTAGTAACACCGCGGGCTGTTTTGGGTTAGTTAATTAAAAACTATGATAAACTTTGATTTAAAAGTTGTTATTCTGAGAAAATGATTTTTATTATGAACATGAAACTATATCCAAAAATTATGGTTAAACTCAAAGTGTAAGTATGTTTTCTAAAATGGTCATCTAGACGTCGTTCTTTCGACTGAAATGACTACCTTTACAAAAACGACTTGTAACTTATTTTTCTGACTATAAACCTATACTTTTTCTGTTTAGATTCATAAAATAGAGTTCAATATGAAACCATAGCAATTTGATTCACTCAAAACGGATTTAAAATGAAGAAGTTATGGGTAAAACAAGATTGGATAATTTTTCTCATTTTAGCTACGTGAAAATTGGTAACAAATCTATTCCAACCATAACTTAATCAACTTGTATTGTATATTATTTAATCTTGAGATACCATAGACACGTATACAATGTTTCGACCTATCATGTCGACACATCTATATATATTTCAGAACAACCATAGACACTCTATATGTGAATGTTGGAGTTAGCTATACAGGGTTGAGGTTGATTCCAAAATATATATAGTTTAAGTTGTGATCAATACTGAGATACGTATACACTGGGTCGTGGATTGATTCAAGATAATATTTATCGATTTATTTATGTACATCTAACTGTGGACAACTAGTTGTAGGTTACTAACGAGGACAGCTGACTTAATAAACTTAAAATATCAAAATATATTAAAAGTGTTGTAAATATATTTTGAACATACTTTGATATATATGTATATATTGTTATAGGTTCGTGAATCAACCAGTGACCAAGTCTTACTTCCCGACGAAGTAAAAATCTGTGAAAGTGAGTTATAGTCCCACTTTTAAAATCTAATATTTTTGGGATGAGAATACATGCAGGTTTTATAAATGATTTACAAAATAGACACAAGTACGTGAAACTACATTCTATGGTTGAATTATCGAAATCGAATATGCCCCTTTTTATTAAGTCTGGTAATCTAAGAATTAGGGAACAGACACCCTAATTGACGCGAATCCTAAAGATAGATATATTGGGCCTAACAAACCCCATCCAAAGTACCGGATGCTTTAGTACTTCGAAATTTATATCATATCCGAAGGGTGTCCCGGAATGATGGGGATATTCTTATTTATGCATCTTGTTAATGTCGGTTATCAGGTGTTCACCATATGAATGATTTTTATCTCTATGTATGGGATGTGTATTGAAATATGAAATCTTGTGGTCTATTATTATGATTTAATATATATAGGTTAAACCTATAACTCACCAACATTTTTGTTGACGTTTTGAGCATGTTTATTCTCAGGTGATTATTAAGAGCTTCCGCTGTCGCATACTTAAATAAGGACGAGATTTGGAGTCCATGCTTGTATGATATTGTGTAAAAACTGCATTCAAGAAACTTATTTTGTTGTAACATATTTGTATTGTAAACCATTATGTAATGGTCGTGTATAAACAGGATATTTTAGATGATCATTATTTGATAATCTACGTAAAGCTTTTTAAACCTTTATTGATGAAATAAAGGTTATGGTTTGTTTTAAAATGAATGCAGTCTTTGAAAAACGTCTCATATAGAGGTCAAAACCTCGCAATGAAATCAATTAATATGGAACGTTTTTAATCAATAAGAACGGGACATTTCAGTCGGTATCCGAGCGTTGGTCTTAGAGAACCAGAATTTTGCATTAGTGTGTCTTATCGAGTTTCTTAGGATGCATTAGTGAGTCTGGACTTCGACCGTGTTTACTTGAAAAAATGATTGCTTAACAAATTTTGTTGGAAACTATATATTTTTAACATGTGAATATTATGTGATATATTAATCTCTTAACGCGTTTGATATTATGTGATAGATGTCTACCTCTAGAACAAGTCCCATTGACTCACCTAATAATAATGAAGAGTCAAATGTAAATTGGAATGATTCGTGGACTGTTTCACAAGTTCCCGAAGAGGAACCGGAAGAAGAATCGGAACCGGAAGAAGAATCGGAACCAGAAGAAGAATCGGAACTGGATGAAGAAATAGAACCGGTGGGGGAAATAATAAAATGGTTAAGTAAAAGAAAATCCTCAACCAACCGACCAAGGTTAATTATGGTCAATGGTGTTTCCGCCAAGGAAGCAAAATATTGGGAGGATTACCAATTCTCCGATGAATCGGATTCCGACGAGAATTCCGATGATGTTATAGAAATTACCCCAACTGAATTTAAAAAGGCAAAAGAAAATAATAAGGGAAAGGGCATAAAAATAGAGAAA
The DNA here is from genome assembly GCF_046630445.1 of Rutidosis leptorrhynchoides. Taxonomy (NCBI): domain Eukaryota; kingdom Viridiplantae; phylum Streptophyta; class Magnoliopsida; order Asterales; family Asteraceae; genus Rutidosis; species Rutidosis leptorrhynchoides. Next base: position 239,291,796 of record NC_092334.1, on the reverse strand, counting down.
TCTAATTCTAACCCCGATGAACTTTATATGTATCGTCAACCCCCGAAGTCCTTAAGTTGTAACAATGACCCGGGAACCTCTAAACCACCAGGTTTTTCTAAACCAATGTGGAAAACGACGGCTCGTATTAGGGGAACATCATATATCCCTAGAAACTTGGCAAAACGATCCAAAACCGAAGAAGAAGAAACAAGCAAGTCGGAATAAGATAGTTGTATTCGTGTGGTGTAATATATGTAATATAGTGTGCTTATGCTTTATGATATATGTAAAAATTGCTTGTATTAATAAGTATTTTTTTTTATGAATCTAACTCTTGTCTATTTTACAGTATAAAAACACAAAATGGATAGACAACCCAATATTTTAAGAGACCTACCCGGAGACATGATTGATGAAATCTTATCTAAAGTCGGTCAGAATTCTTCGGCACAACTATTTAAGACGAGATCAGTTTGTAAGACATTCGAAGAACGTTCCAAGAATGCCTTGGTTTATAAAAGGCTTTCGTTCGAAATATGGGGGATATCACATTGGGAAATCCATAAGTTACGATGTGTTTACTTTGACGCATATATTGCGGGGAACCCAAATGCTATTTTACGCAATGGGTTAAGAAATTATTTTGACTCAATATATCCGAATATTGGACTTCGTGATTTAGAAAAAGCGGCTAACATGCAACATAAAGAAGCATGTTATGCTTACGGATTAGTAATGTTCGCTTCTCACCAAAGTGAAAACAAGAACATCGGGCTACAACTATTAAACAAAACGTTCCCACAAGTGACGGAGTCGGTAATTGGGGTAAGAAATGAGGTTTTTTGATTGTTACGGGACTGTTGGACATTACGTAACCCTCGTCCCTTTGACGACGTTACAACACGCTGTCTTATCAACGGCCATAACGGTTATGTTCCACAAGACCAAGGATGGGAAGTAATCCTAGTAAAACAAGAATGCATGACTTGTTTCTGGACGTATGAATTACATGTCTTTATTGCCTTTGCTGAACGACTTGTGTACTAGCTAGAATTATCTTCACAACCATCTTGTATCAAATTTATTGTGTGCTATATTTCATGCTATATGTAAAATAAGCGGTATTGTAAGTTTGTAAAATATTGTGTAAAAGTTTGAACGCGAAATATTATTATAATCCGTTTTTCATATAGAATTGTAGTAGTTGAATTGTATATTAGCTACTAAGTATGAACTTAACGGGTAGGTACTACCCGAATTTAAACTTATAAAACGCTAATATGAAGAAAAAGCTTTTATAAATGAGTTCATATTATGCTACGAAATACTATTAACTACTCTTAATATTCTGTATGATTAACTTGTTCCATTTAACTATTTTGAAGGAAATGGCACCGACTACTCGACACACCGTGAATATGAATGAAGAGGAATTCCGTACTTTTCTAGCTTCAAACATAGCCGCAGTACAGGCTGAGCTACATACCAACAATAACCTTGGATCTAGCAGTACAGGAAATCGTGTAGGATGCACCTACAAAGAATTCACTGCCTGCAAACCTTTGGAATTTGATGGAACCGAAGGACCGATCGGATTGAAACGGTGGACCGAGAAGGTCGAATCGGTGTTTGCCATAAGTAAGTGTACTGAAGAGGACAAAGTGAAGTACGCTACGCATACCTTCACAGATTCTGCGTTAACATGGTGGAATACCTATCTAGAGCAAGTGGGACAAGATGATGCGTACGCACTACCGTGGTCAGCATTCAAGCACTTGATGAACGAGAAGTACCGTCCCAGAACCGAGGTCAATAAGCTCAAGACAGAACTTAGAGGGTTACGAACCCAAGGATTTGATATTACCACGTACGAAAGACGATTCACAGAATTGTGCCTATTGTGTCCGGGAGCGTTCGAAGATGAGGAAGAGAAGATCAACGCGTTTATGAAAGGATTACCGGAAAGAATCCAAGAAGATATAAGTTCACACGAGCCCGCCTCCATACAACAGGCATGTAGAATGGCTCACAAACTAGTGAACCAGATTGAAGAAAGAATTAAAAAACAGACTGCTGAAGAGGCCAATGTGAAGCAAGTCAAAAGAAAGTAGGAGGAAAACGGTGATAAGAATCACCAATACAACAACAACAGCAATTACAACAATAATCGTAACAATTATCCCAACAATCGTAACATCAATCGCAACTACAATAAACGGCCCAACAACAACAACAACAACATCAACTACAATAATCATCCCAACAACAATAATAACCGCAACAACAACAACAATCAGAAGCAGCTATGCCAAAGGTGTGAAAAGTATCACTCGGGGTTCTGCACCAAATTTTGCAACAAGTGTAAAATAAATGGTCATAGCGCGGCGAAGTGTGAGGTCTACGGACCAGGGGTTAATAGAACGAAAGGAACAAATGGTGTCAGAACGAGTAATGGCGGAGCAAGTAGTGTCGGAGCAAGTTATGCCAATGTAGTTTGTTATAAATGTGGAAAACCGGGCCACATTATTAGAAATTGCCCGAACCAGGAGAACACGAATGGACAAGGCCGCGGAAGAATTTTCAATATTAATGCGGCAGAGGCACAGGAAGACCCGGAGCTTGTTACGGGTACATTTCTTATTGACAATAAATCTGCTTACGTTTTATTTGATTCGGGTGCGGATAGAAGCTATATGAGTAGAGATTTTTGTGCTAAATTAAGTTGTCCATTGATGCCGTTGGATAGTAAATTTTTACTCGAATTAGCAAACGGTAAATTAATTTCAGCAGATAATATATGCCGGAATCGAGAAATTAAACTGCGTAGCGAAATATTTAAGATTGATTTGATACCAGTAGAGTTAGGGAGTTTTGATGTAATAGTTGGCATGGACTGGCTGAAGAAGGTGAAAGCAGAGATCGTATGTTATAAAAATGCAATTCGCATTGTACAAGAAGAAGGAGAACCCTTAATGGTGTACGGAGAAAAGGGCAACACGAAGCTACATCTTATTAGTAATTTGAAGGCACAAAAACTAATAAGAAAAGGTTGCTATGCTGTTCTAGCACACGTCGAGAAAGTACAAACTGAAGAAAAGAGCATCAATGATGTTCCCATTGCAAAAGAATTTCCCGATGTATTTCCGAAAGAATTACCGGGATTACCCCCACATCGATCCGTTGAATTTCAAATAGATCTTGTACCAGGAGCTGCACCAATAGCTCGTGCTCCTTATGAAATTTCCCGTTCTTATTGATTAAAAACGTTCCATATTAATTGATTTCGTTGCGAGGTTTTGACCTCTATATGAGACGTTTTTCAAAGACTGCATTCATTTTAAAACAAACCATAACCTTTATTTCATCAATAAAGGTTTAAAAAGCTTTACGTAGATTATCAAATAATGATAATCTAAAATATCCTGTTTACACACGACCATTGCATAATGGTTTACAATACAAATATGTTACAACAAAATAAGTTTCTTGAATGCAGTTTTTACACAATATCATACAAGCATGGACTCCAAATCTCGTCCTTATTTAAGTATGCGACAGCGGAAGCTCTTAATAATCACCTGAGAATAAACATGCTTAAAACGTCAACAAAAATGTTCGTGAGTTATAGGTTTAACCTATATATATCAAATGATAACAATAGACCACAAGATTTCATATTTCAATACACATCCCATACATAGAGATAAAAATCATTCATATGGTGAACACCTGGTAATCGACATTAACAAGATGCATATATTAGAATATCCCCATCATTCCGGGACACCCTTCGGATATGATATAAATTTCGAAGTACTAAAGCATCCGGTACTTTGGATGGGGTTTGTTAGGCCCAATAGATCTATCTTTAGGATTCGCGTCAATTAGGGTGTCTGTTCCCTAATTCTTAGATTACCAGACTTAATAAAAAGGGGCATATTCGATTTCGATAATTCAACCATAGAATGTAGTTTCACGTACTTGTGTCTATTTTATAAATCATTTATAAAATCTGCATGTATTCTCATCCCAAAAATATTAGATTTTAAAAGTGGGACTATAACTCACTTTCACAGATTTTTACTTCGTCGGGAAGTAAGACTTGGCCACTGGTTGATTCACGAACCTATAACAATATATACATATATATCAAAGTATGTTCAAAATATATTTACAACACTTTTAATATATTTTGATGTTTTAAGTTTATTAAGTCAGCTGTCCTCGTTAGTAACCTACAACTAGTTGTCCACAGTTAGATGTACAGAAATAAATCGATAAATATTATCTTGAATCAATCCACGACCCAGTCTATACGTATCTCAGTATTGATCACAACTCAAACTATATATATTTTGGAATCAACCTCAACCCTGTATAGCTAACTCCAACATTCACATATAGAGTGTCTATGGTTGTTCCGAAATATATATAGATGTGTCGACATGATAGGTCGAAACATTGTATACGTGTCTATGGTATCTCAAGATTACATAATATACAATACAAGTTGATTAATTTATGGTTGGAATAGATTTGTTACCAATTTTCACGTAGCTAAAATGAGAAAAATTATCCAATCTTGTTTTACCCATAACTTCTTCATTTTAAATCCGTTTTGAGTGAATCAAATTGCTATGGTTTCATATTGAACTCTATTTTATGAATCTAAACAGAAAAAGTATAGGTTTATAGTCGGAAAAATAAGTTACAAGTCGTTTTTGTAAAGGTAGTCATTTCAGTCGAAAGAACGACGTCTAGATGACCATTTTAGAAAACATACTTCCACTTTGAGTTTAACCATAATTTTTGGATATAGTTTCATGTTCATAATAAAAATCATTTTCTCAGAATAACAACTTTTAAATCAAAGTTTATCATAGTTTTTAATTAACTAACCCAAAACAGCCCGCGGTGTTACTACGACGGCGTAAATCCGGTTTTACGGTGTTTTTCGTGTTTCCAGGTTTTAAATCATTAAGTTAGCATATCATATAGATATAGAACATGTGTTTAGTTAATTTTAAAAGTCAAGTTAGAAGGATTAACTTTTGTTTGCGAACAAGTTTAGAATTAACTAAACTATGTTCTAGTGATTACGAGTTTAAACCTTCGAATAAGATAGTTTTATATATATGAATCGAATGATGTTATGAACATCATTACTACCTCAAGTTTATTCTTTAAACCTACTGGAAGTGACAAGAAATGATCTAGCTTCAAAGGATCTTGGATGGCTTGAAAGTTCTTGAAGTAGGATCATGACACGAAAACAAGTTCAAGTAAGATCATCACTTGAAATAAGATTGTTATAGTTATAGAAATTGAACCAAAGTTTGAATATGATTATTACCTTGTATTAGAATGATAACCAACTGTAAGAAACAAAGATTTCTTGAGGTTGGATGATCACCTTACAAGATTGGAAGTGAGCTAGCAAACTTGAAAGTATTCTTGATTTTATGTAACTAGAACTTGTAGAATATATGAAGAACACTTAGAACTTGAAGATAGAACTTGAGAGAGATCAATTAGATGAAGAAAATTGAAGAATGAAAGTGTTTGTAGGTGTTTTTGGTCGTTGGTGTATGGATTAGATATAAAGGATATGTAATTTTGTTTTCATGTAAATAACTCATGAATGATTACTCATATTTTTGTAATTTTATGAGATATTTCATGCTAGTTGTCAAATGATGGTTCCCACATTTGTTAGGTGACTCACATGGGCTGCTAAGAGCTGATCATTGGAGTGTATATACCAATAGTACATACATCTAAAAGCTGTGTATTGTACGAGTACGAATACGGGTGCATACGAGTAGAATTGTTGATGAAACTGAACGAGGATGTAATTGTAAGCATTTTTGTTAAGTAGAAGTATTTTGATAAGTGTATTGAAGTCTTTAAAAAGTGTATAAATACATATTAAAACAATACATGTATATACATTTTAACTGAGTCGTTAAGTCATCGTTAGTCGTTACATGTAAGTGTTGTTTTGAAACCTTTAGGTTAACGATCTTGTTAAATGTTGTTAACCCAATGTTTATAATATCAAATGAAATTTTAAATTATTATATTATCATGATATTATCATGTATGAATATCTCTTACTATGATATATATACATTAAATGTCTTTACAACGATAATCGTTACATATATGTCTCGTTTAAAAATCATTAAGTTAGTAGTCTTGTTTTTACATATGTAGTTCATTGTTAATATACTTAATGATATGTTTACTTATCATAGTATCATGTTAACTATATATATATATATCCATATATATATCATCATATAGTTTTTACAAGTTTTAACGTTCGTGAATCACCGGTCAACTTGGGTGGTCAATTGTCTATATGAAACATATTTCAATTAATCAAGTCTTAACAAGTTTGATTGCTTAACATGTTGGAAATATTTAATCATGTAAATATCAATCTCAATTATTATATATAAGCATGGAAAATTTCGGGTCACTACAGTACCTACCCGTTAAATAAATTTCGTCCCGAAATTTTAAGCTGTTGAAGGTGTTGAGGAATCTTCTGGAAATAGATGCGGGTATTTCTTCTTCATCTGATCTTCACGCTCCCAGGTAAACTCGGGTCCTCTACGAGCATTCCATCGAACCTTAACAATTGGTATCTTGTTTTGCTTAAGTCTTTTAACCTCACGATCCATTATTTCGACGAGTTCTTCGATGAATTGGAGTTTTTCGTTGATTTGGATTTCATCTAACGGAATAGTGAGATCTTTTTTAGCAAAATATTTCTTCAAATTCGAGACGTGGAAAGTGTTATGTACAGTCGCGAGTTGTTGAGGTAACTCAAGTCGGTAAGCTACTGGTCCGACACAATCAATAATCTTGAATGGTCCAATATACCTTGGATTTAATTTCCCTTGTTTACCAAATCGAACAACGCCTTTCCAAGGTGCAACTTTAAGCATGACCATCTCTCCAATTTCAAATTCTATATCTTTTCTTTTAATGTCAGCGTAGCTCTTTTGTCGACTTTGGGCGGTTTTCAACCGTTGTTGAATTTGGATGATCTTCTCGGTAGTTTCTTGTATAATCTCCGGACCCATAATCTGTCTATCCCCCACTTCACTCCAATAAATCGGAGACCTGCACTTTCTACCATAAAGTGCTTCAAACGGCGCCATCTCAATGCTTGAATGGTAGCTGTTGTTGTAGGAAAATTCTGCTAACGGTAGATGTCAATCCCAACTGTTTCTGAAATCAATAACACATGCTCGTAGCATGTCTTCAAACGTTTGTATCGTCCTTTCGCTCTGCCCATCAGTTTGTGGATGATAGGCAGTACTCATGTCTAGACGAGTTCCTAATGCTTGCTGTAATGTCTGCCAGAATCTTGAAATAAATCTGCCATCCCTATCAGAGATAATAGAGATTGGTATTCCATGTCTGGAGATGACTTCCTTCAAATACAGTCGTGCTAACTTCTCCATCTTGTCATCTTCTCTTATTGGCAGGAACAAAATTATACGAACAACATTATACGACAATTGAAGATTCACGAACAAAATTATACGACGCATGATTTGGAATTAGGCGCGGTTGTTTTTGCATTAAAGACTTGGAGGCACTACTTATATGGGGTCAAAAGTATTATATATACCGACCACAAAAGTCTTCAACACATATTTAATCAGAAACAACTGAATATGAGGCAGCGTAGGTAGATTGAATTGTTGAATGATTACGACTTTGAGATTCGTTACCACCCGGGGAAGGCAAATGTGGTAGCCGATGCCTTGAGCAGGAAGGACAGAGAACCCATTCGAGTAAAATCTATGAATATAATGATTCATAATAACCTTACTACTCAAATAAAGGAGGCGCAACAAGGAGTTTTAAAAGAGGGAAATTTAAAGGATGAAATACCCAAAGGATCGGAGAAGCATCTTAATATTCGAGAAGACGGAACCCGGTATAGGGCTGAAAGGATTTGGGTACCAAAATTTGGAGATATGAGAGAAATGGTACTTAGAGAAGCTCATAAAACTAGATACTCAATACATCCTGGAACGGGGAAGATGTACAAGGATCTCAAGAAACATTTTTGGTGGCCGGGTATGAAAGCCGATGTTGCTAAATACGTAGCAGAATGTTTGACGTGTTCTAAGGTCAAAGCTGAGCATCAGAAACCATCAGGTCTACTTCAACAACCCGAAATCCCAGAATGGAAATGGGAAAACATTACCATGGATTTTATCACTAAATTGCCAAGGATTGCAAGTGGTTCTGATACTATTTGGGTAATAGTTGATCGTCTCACCAAATCAGCACACTTCCTGCCAATAAGAGAAGATGACAAGATGGAGAAGTTAGCACGACTGTATTTGAAGGAAGTCGTCTCCAGACATGGAATACCAATCTCTATTATCTCTGATAGGGATGGCAGATTTATTTCAAGATTCTGGCAGACATTACAGCAAGCATTAGGAACTTGTCTAGACATGAGTACTGCCTATCATCTACAAACTGATGGGCAGATCGAAAGGACGATACAAACGCTTGAAGACATGCTACGAGCATGTGTTATTGATTTCGGAAACAGTTGGGATCGACATCTACCGTTAGCAGAATTTTCCTACAACAACAGCTACCATTCAAGCATTGAGATGGCGCCGTTTGAAGCACTTTATGGTAGAAAGTGCAGGTCTCCGATTTGTTGGAGTGAAGTGGGGGATAGACAGATTACGGGTCCAGAGATTATACAATAAACTACCGAGAAGATCATCCAAATTCAACAACAGTTGAAAACCGCCCAAAGTCGACAAAAGAGCTACGCTGACATTAAAAGAAAAGATATAGAATTTCAAATTGGAGAGATGGTCATGCTTAAAGTTGCACCTTGGAAAGGCGTTGTTCGATTTGGTAAACGAGGGAAATTAAATCCAAGGTATATTGGACCATTCAAGATTATTGATCGTGTCGGGCCAGTAGCTTACCGACTTGAGTTACCTCAACAACTGGCGGCTGTACATAACACTTTCCACGTCTTTAATTTGAAGAAATGTTTTGCTAAAGAAGATCTCACTATTCCATTAGATGAAATCCAAATCAACGAAAAACTTCAATTCATCGAAGAACCCGTCAAAATAATGGATCGTGAGGTTAAAAGACTTAAGCAAAACAAGATACCAATTATTAAGGTTCGATGGAATGCTCGTAGAGGACCTGAGTTCACCTGGGAGCGTGAAGATCAGATGAAGAAGAAATACCCGCATCTATTTCCAGAAGATTCGTCAACACCTTCAACAGCCTAAAATTTCGAGACGAAATTTATTTAACGGGTAGGTACTGTAGTGACCCGAACTTTTCCATGTTTATATATATTAATTGAGATTGATATTTACATGATTAAATGTTTCCAACATGTTAAGCAATCAAACTTGTTAAGTCTTGATTAATTGAAATATGTTTCATATAGACAATTGACCACCCAAGTTGACCGGTGATTCACGAACGTTAAAACTTGTAAAAACTATATGATGACATATATATGGATATATATATAGTTAACATGATACTATGATAAGTAAACATATCATTAAGTATATTAACAATGAACTACATATGTAAAAATAAGACTACTAACTTAATGATTTTTAAACGAGACATATATGTAACGATTATCGTTGTAAAGACATTTAATGTATATATATCATATTAAGAGATATTCATACATGATAATATCATGATAATATAATAATTTAAAATCTCATTTGTTATTATAAACATTGGGTTAACAACATTTAACAAGATCGTTAACCTAAAGGTTTCAAAACAACACTTACATGTAACGACTAACGATGACTTAACGACTCAGTTAAAATGTATATACATGTAGTGTTTTAATATGTATTTATACACTTCTGAAAGACTTCAATACACTTATCAAAATACTTCTACTTAACAAAAATGCTTACAATTACATCCTCGTTCAGTTTCATCAACAATTCTACTCGTATGCACCCGTATTCGTACTCGTACAATACACAGCTTTTAGATGTATGTACTATTTGTATATACACTCCAATGATCAGCTCTTAGCAGCCCATGTGAGTCACCTAACACATGTGGGAACCATCATTTGGCAACTAGCATGAAATATCTCATAAAATTACAAAAATATGAGTAATCATTCATGACTTATTTACATGAAAATAAAATTACATATCCTTTATATCTAATCCATACACCAACGACCAAAAACACCTACAAACACATTCATTCTTCAATTTTATTCATCTAATTTATCTCTCTCAAGTTCTATCTTCAAGTTCTAAGTGTTCTTCATATATTCTACAAGTTCTAGTTACATAAAATCAAGAATACTTTCAAGTTTGCTAGCTCACTTCCAATCTTGTAAGGTAATCATCCAACCTCAAGAAATCTTTGTTTCTTATAGTAGGTTATCATTCTAATACAAGGTAATAATCATATTCAAACTTTGGTTCAATTTCTATAACTATAACAATCTTATTTCAAGTGATGATTTTACTTGAACTTGTTTTCGTGTCATGATTCTGCTTCAAGAACTTCGAGCCATCCAAGGATCCGTTGAAGCTAGATCCATTTTTCTGTTTTCCAGTAGGTTTATCCAAGGAACTTAAGGTAGTAATGATGTTCATAACATCATTTGATTCATATATATAAAGCTATCTTATTCGAAGGTTTAAACTTGTAATCACTAGAACATAGTTTAGTTAATTCTAAACTTGTTCGCAAACAAAAGTTAATCCTTCTAACTTGACTTTTAAAATCAACTAAACACATGTTCTATATCTATATGATATGCTAACTTAATGATTTAAAACCTGGAAACACGAAAAACACCGTAAAACCGGATTTACGCCGTCGTAGTAACACCGCGGGCTGTTTTGGGTTAGTTAATTAAAAACTATGATAAACTTTGATTTAAAAGTTGTTATTCTGAGGAAATGATTTTTATTATGAACATGAAACTATATCCAAAAATTATGGTTAAACTCAAAGTGGAAGTATGTTTTCTAAAATGGTCATCTAGACGTCGTTCTTTCGACTGAAATGACTACCTTTAAAAAAAACGACTTGTAACTTATTTTTCCGACTATAAACCTATACTTTTCTGTTTAGATTCATAAAATAGAGTTCAATATGAAACCATAGCAATTTGATTCACTCAAAACGGATTTAAAATGAAGAAGTTATGGGTAAAACAAGATTGGATAATTTTTCTCATTTTAGCTACGTGAAAATTGGTAACAAATCTATTCCAACCATAACTTAATCAACTTGTATTGTATATTATGTAATCTTGAGATACCATAGACACGTATACAATGTTTTGACCTATCATGTCGACACATCTATATATATTTCGGAACAACCATAGACACTCTATATGTGAATGTTGGAGTTAGCTATACAGGGTTGAGGTTGATTCCAAAATATATATAGTTTGAGTTGTGATCAATACTGAGATACATATACACTGGGTCGTGGATTGATTCAAGATAATATTTATCGATTTATTTCTGTACATCTAACTGTGGACAACTAGTTGTAGGTTACTAACGAGGACAGCTGACTTAATAAACTTAAAACATCAAAATATATTAAAAGTGTTGTAAATATATTTTGAACATACTTTGATATATATGTATATATTGTTATAGGTTCGTGAATCAACCAGTGGCCAAGTCTTACTTCACGACGAAGTAAAACTCTGTGAAAGTGAGTTATAGTCCCACTTTTAAAATCTAATATTTTTGGGATGAGAATACATGCAGGTTTTATAAATGATTTACAAAATAGACACAAGTACGTGAAACTACATTCTATGGTTGAATTATCGAAATCGAATATGCCCCTTTTTATTAAGTCTGGTAATCTAAGAATTAGGGAACAGACACCCTAATTGACGCGAATCCTAAAGATAGATCTATTGGGCCTAACAAACCCTATCCAAAGTACCGGATGCTTTAGTACTTCGAAATTTATATCATATCCGAAGGGTGTCCCGGAATGATGGGGATATTCTTATATATGCATCTTGTTAATGTCGGTTACCAGGTGTTCACCATATGAATGATTTTTATCTCTATGTATGGGATGTGTATTGAAATATGAAATCTTGTGGTCTATTATTATGATTTGATATATATAGGTTAAACCTATAACTCACCAACATTTTTGTTGACGTTTTAAGCATGTTTATTCTCAGGTGATTATTAAGAGCTTCCGCTGTCGCATACTTAAATAAGGACGAGATTTGGAGTCCATGCTTGTATGATATTGTGTAAAAACTGCATTCAAGAAACTTATTTTGTTGTAACATATTTGTATTGTAAACCATTATGTAATGGTCGTGTATAAACAGGATATTTTTGATGATCATTATTTGATAATCTACGTAAAGCTTTTTAAACCTTTATTGATGAAATAAAGGTTATGGTTTGTTTTAAAATGAATGCTGTCTTTGAAAAACGTCTCATATAGAGGTCAAAACCTTGCAACGAAATCAATTAGTATGGAACGTTTTTAATCAATAAGAACGGGACATTTCAGACTTCGACCGTGTCTGCATGTCAAAAGTTTTGCTTATCATTTTGTGTCAAAAATTAACTACTTATCATCCTCATGAAATTACCTGCTTATCATTTTTAGTCTAAGACACGTCTTGCTGCATTGATTGCATGAATAGTGTATAGACAAAAATTCATATCTTAGCATATCTGCTAAATCATATCTTATCGTATCTGTTAGTTTAAATTTTGCCTAACATATCCCGCAAAGTCCTCCGTAATCTACGAAATCTTTTGATCAATATATATATATATATATATATATATATATATATATATATATATATATATATATATATATATATATATATATATATTCTATGTAATTAGAATACCATTCGTTAGCCAAAATCATTTCATATCGAAAAAAAAAATCCTTTATCCAATCGTACGAAATGGAATTCGTCATCAGTTCAAGTCACTCAAATTCTGAAATGGAATCCCATTCAAGCTCTGAAAGCAGTGTGACCGGAATAGATCAACCAATCAGTCATCACCTATTCTGGATGAATTAGGGATGGGTTCGTAGCCTCCTCAATCATTGGAGACAAGAAGAAGGTGATCCCTTCCATCCACCACATTGCCCTCTTGACGAAGAACCTGAAGCACTTACCGGCGAACCTGTCCGAAACACCATTTTTCGCTCATTTCTAGAGTATCTCGTCATGATTATATATTACATCAAATTTTAGATTTTATTTATCCGCTCGTCCGAACCGACAATCACCCCGGTGTAATAGAAGAAGTCAACGAGCTTCGCGCTTGGGTAGTGGCTTTGGATAATATGGTGCAGAGATTACAAACACCAGCAGCAGCATCAGCAGCATAACCAGTACTACCATCATCAACGCCAACAGTACCATTACCACCTCCAACCACAACCGCGTCGTAAACCTCAACTTCACAATCTGTCCCACGAGCATCAATGTCATATGCACCATAGATACCAAGGAGTACCAACAACAATAACTGACGAAGTATTAATTCATAACTTCATTGGAGAAACATTCCGCGGCGATTATGTAATCTCTAAAGTCTTAGAGATTATCTAATCTAGCCCTAACCATAAATCAGTTAAGCGAACCAAAATGATAGAAGGAAGAGTAGAAACCCTGACAAAAATGGTGTGTGATTAACAAACTAAACTTGCTTTACCAACAGAATCAACAGTACCGTCAGCGTTACTAGCATCGTCAGTATAGTCAACATCCGAATCAACAACACCAATAACATCACAAACTCTGTCAGTTTAAGAATCACTGTGGACATCATTACGAATCAATAACGTGTATATTGTATCAACGAGTTATGAAGAATTAACTCATTCTCTCTGAAGAAATTATTTGTATATATATATATATATATATATATATATATATATATTTTTGAAATAAATCTTTCCGTGCTAAGCTATTGTGTGTGAATCTTAACTACTCGGTTAATTCATATTACAAATATGCAATAATGTACGTCCTTGGGCCACAACTTAACCAGCGTTAACTACAATCTCTGTCGCAATTCAACAAATTCCAATTCATAATAAATCAAGTATATATTTGATTTTACACTTTCATCATCGATGTACCCGAAACTTTTCAGATAACATCATTCGTACTTTGCAAAATTTACAAGAATTCCATAAACCGAACATCATACATCAACAAATAACGAAGTATTGATTCATAATTTCAATGTCATTAAAGAAATACTGCGTAAAAGTTATGTACTTTTTAAAGCCTTTAGGGATTATTCAATTCTAGTTTCAACCGTAAATCAAATGAGTTTAATTTAACATTAACTCATTAAATCTATGTTACATCGGAAGAAAATATACATATATATATTTTAATAAAGACTGTAATAAAATTCTTTTGTACAAAATATTAATTGTGAAAATTTTTTTAACAGGTAGGTAATACCCGAGAGATATATAAATTCACAATTAATATGTTACATTCTTCAAATCTGATTCAGCAAATCATGCATTATACTCCCAACTTTCACAACAATATACATTCTTTTATAGAAATCAAAACAACCATACTCATTCAAAATTTAATTACATATTCTGATTTTGAAATCTCAAAATTCAACTTGAGATATGACCAAAATCATCACTCTTAGATCCTTACATCTTTCACAAGCTATATTTTAACTTCAAAACTATGTTAGAACATCAAATGTATGTTAACGATTACAATCTGTGTTCAAACCCTTCGAAAATTTCTGAAGACACTTTGAATGATGAGCAATCGAGATGATGATCCAACCACATGTTACCCACAGTTATGTACCCGAAAAACTCTTGAAACCAAAGTAAAAGTTTAAACAAAGTATCCGCGTCAGATTCTTTGGCATTTATTAGCAAAAATAACTTTGCGACTCCTATTCAAAGTAGCCAGTTTTGTCACAGCTCCATCAAGTCAACTTCGACTTTTCAGTCAGACTAACCTTGTTATAACCTTGAGATATACACCATCGTTACCAGGGAACCTTTTACATTCCACCACATTATTAGCAGATGTACCAACAACTTCATTACCCTTTGACTTTAGCCTCTCCAAAAAGTCATTATAATTATTCATTGAAACCCCATCATTTACTCATTCGCATCTTGTAATGAGAATTGCCATACGAATCATTGAGAATTAGCAATCAGTATTTTGAAATGTCGCAGCATGTCTACGCCAACAGTTATATGTGTATATATAACGTCTATCTTCTGGACTTAATTTGAATGTGAAGTTTCTGAAAAACACTCCGAACTACGAATTGGTTCTCCGAAAATGGAAAAAATGCTGATGAAGCAGCAAAAACTATAAACGACTTTAAACGGTAAAAGCTGGATGATAATGATGAAGTGTTCTGGCAAAGCGCAAAAAAGAGAAGTTTTGGAACTGAAAAACGGATTGAGCAAAGTATGAAGGAGGCTGTGGACAAATTACAAAGACTGAACCTGACTTCAAAGGATCCAAATGATTCAGTACCTGCTGAAGTCATTAACGAATACCTTGCTCCTGACTCTAAACCCCTGCGGACAATATTCTTCATCATCCTCTGATATTAGAAATTCTAAAATATCATCATATCTTTCATTATAAATATCCTCCATATTTCTGAAGATATTTTCTTAATTTTTCTTATTTGAAATCATTTACCTCTTCGTGCTATCTGTATTACATCATAAAAGAAACTATTTTAGTTTCTAAATTCTGAAACATTCAAGTTTAAAATATGAATATTTTGAAGTAGTGTTGGGAACTGAAGCATGAATTAGTATAATATAATGACACTTAATCAATGTGATTATATTACAGTAAGTTATGCTAAGTTTCTAAATGGAACGTGATGATTCACAGATCATAACATCATCATGTGCCATGTTATACGACTCATGTATTCTATATAACCTCTAAAATATCAAGAAAATATTTCTTGATGATTCGGCCTTTTCCAAGGTATTCTAGTAATTTGACAAGTCAAGATCGTGCCATCACAATTTCCTTCCTAGAACATTAACAACGTTCATTCCGAAATTTATATCTGTGAATTCTGGACCATTACAAGCGGTGCTTAATCGCAAGAAGAAGAAACGAAAGGACAAAACTACGAAATAGAAATTGGGGTATAAATTGAAGCAAATAAAATAGAGCATTAACTGTGAATGATAATGATTATAGAAGACAGAAGCAGACACTTTGAAATATAAGGGAACATATAAAGCCCAACGACAAACCAGAAATTATAAACCATATATATCGATGCATATAGCAATATAAAGACACGGGAGAACTAGAAACACTATAAACCCAAGAGTATAGTAGAAGTAAATAGATTATTCCAGCGGTAGATGAAAAGGAAGAATGACCGATATGAAAGTTAGAAGTATATCGAGAATCAGAACTGGATGGAGCATATTGATGAATACTTTAAAATATGAGTTGAGGGGGAAAGAATAGAAGGTGATGAAACATGACTAGGAACTTAGAAATCAACAGATTTAACTCACACAATGGCGGAATAAGTGAATCAAACCCTCTAGTGAATAGGTTAAGTTTTTTTTTTTTGGTTAATTTAGTCAAACCACAACTAAATCAAGTGTGATTAGATCAACACCTAGAGCTATTATTCACCACTTGGGTGATTTGGACTGAGAGAGAATCGGAGGAGCTCACTAGATCTGAGTGTATATAACAAATGAGAGGCGTAACCTAAAATGAAGAACATAAGACTTTATATACCCATGCTGTTGACTCACCCATACGATTCATTCATCACACGTACGAGTTGGCTTCATCAGCCGTACGGGTGATCATTCACTCGTGTCTTCTCATTTAGGTTGTAATTGTGACTTAGCTCAGCATCAACCGTGTGTATGAGCCTGTCAGCCGTACTAGTGAGGCTTCACTCGTACGTCTGACTAAGTCTAACATAGTTAAACATCTAAATCTCGTTCCTGTAGTTCCTGTAACCACATACAAACACGGATAGGATAATAACGAGCAATCATGGTGGCCTGTAAACTGTTGTACCTGCAATGGACATGGGTAGATGTCTAGGGACTTGCATAAAATGCATCAACAGAAGGTGTGAGTTGTAAGGAAATGAAGGAGGTGAATTTATAAGAAAATCTCCGACAGAACAATTAAAATGGACGATCGCATTTAAAGCGGATCATAATTTCCTTGATTACCGGAGAGTCAAATCTTATTAAGAAGATTTTCTTCAAATCCCTTGAAATATGGGAATCAATCATATCTACGTCAAATGATAAGATGAATCTACACTTACTCATTTCACTCTTCTATGTTAGCTTCATTCGTACTCTTCATATAAATGGATTGTTTATCCAAATTATTCGCTGATGATAAAACTCTAATTTTCAGCCCGTATGCATCATGAAAACATACTTATTATCATTCACGACCTTTCCACTCAAATTTCGGGACAAAATTTCTTTAACGGGTAGGTACTATGACAACCCGAAAATTTTCAACCAAATTTCAACTTTAATCTTTATATGTTTCAGACACGATAAGCAATATTTGTTAAGTTAAATTTTAAGAATTTTAAACTATGTTCATACATTCATTCAACCTCGACCAAGTTCCAACGATTCACGAACCATTAAACGAATATGATTATATATGTATATGTGTATATATATTATAACTTGAAACGTAAACAAAATATTAGATTAAATACTTTATATGATTGTATCTGTTTCAAAATTTTTATCAATGGAATTAGAAGATAAGATTAAATGATTAAATTATCAGATATATTGAATTATGATTACAAGTCTCTGTTGAAAGGCCCACGTTGATTTGAGAAATCTTTCCATTTTAACAATATTCAGAAAATGGTAAAGTGATTTATAAATAAGAACAAATTGTCAATCATTGAAAACTAGACAAAGGATAGTGGAAGATTGAATCTCATAAAGACTCGATTGATCTATTTAGTTTCAAACGTACAAAAACATTTTCAGTTTAAAAAGAACTTTATTATTAAAACGTATATAACTTTTATAAATATCTAGAACCACTTTTGACAATTCATTACTTAACTAGTATAATAAAGATAATGATATTTATATTTTATTTTATTAAATATATATAACAATTTAAATTAATATTATATATATTTATACGCGTATTATACGTATATAGTTTTATACTTTTACTATACTTAAACTTTACCTTTACTTTATTTTTACTTTACTTTAACTTTAATAATTCACTTTAATAATTCATACTTTAATAATTCACTTTAATAATTCATACTTTAATAATTCACTTTAATAATTCATACTTTAATAATTCACTTTAATAATTCATACTTTAATAATTCACTTTAATAATTTATACTTTAATAATTCACTTTAATAATTCATACTTTAATAATTCACTTTAATAATTCAAAAATCTATTATAAATAGAATTTAATAGGTTTCATTTTTTCATAGAAACTTAAAAATATTTTTCTCTAAACTCTCTCAATCGATTTACATATATATATTTACTCCGTATTATTTCAAGATATTATTAGTATACATAAAATATTACAACGGAGTGCTGTCCGAGTGATTTCGAAATTGTTTTTCGAGTAGGATAGGATTAAGGAAATTATGGGTTATAGCTATGGAGGTGATTGAGTATGGTTCATGGGTATGCTCGTGAGGTCAATATAGTGTTTATCATTTCCGTTGCGTCTACGTACCTTTCCTGCAATATTGAATCTCAATATTGATACGTGAGTACTCATAATTTAACTTTTACATACTAATAGTGTTTCCCTGACTAGTGCTCGAGTATTTAAGATTATGCATGCTTGTACTTTTGATATTGCCCTTAGACAGGTTAGGTTGAATCTTGAATTAGTTACACTTGCGGTTGAGATAAGGTATAAGATATGCATGTCCTTGTAAAGCTAGCGAAAAATTAAGAACTTTTCCTTTTGATATCGAATGGTTTCGATGAACGGATTAGAAGTTATAATCAATTGAATTTTAGATATTTTTATTAAAAATGATTATTATTATCGTAGTTTTTATCGTCGTTCTAGTTTTATCTTATTATTATCATTATTATTATCTTTATCAATAAAAGGGATTTATCATTACAAATTATTATTTTTTTTATTATTACTATCGTTATTATCGTTAAAGTTATAATTAGTATTATTATTATTATCCAATTACTATTATTATTATTATTATTATTATTATTATTATTATTATTATTATTATTATTATTATTATTATTATTATTAGTATTATTATTATTATTATCATTATTAATATATATCATTATTTAAAAATGGTTATTGTTATTGTTATTATTATTATTAATATATTATCATTAAGATAATTATTAGTATTATCGTTAATAATGTTATAGTAACTATCATTATTAATATTAGTGTAATTAAAACAAATATTTGTAACACCTAATTATTTTGATTACTATTATTATCATTATTATGAACACGATATAAAAGATGATTAAAAGTTATTAAACGAAATGATTAGGAAATAATGAGTAAGAGTATCATGATGAAATTAAAATATTATAAGATATTGATTTAGATAAAATTATCGTTCTTATTATTTTTATCATTACTATTATTATTAAAAGTATCGTTAGTATTAAAACTATCATTTTAATAAAAATTATCATTTTAATAGAAATGTCATTGTTACTATAAAATATCATTATTATTATTATTATTTTAAATAGAATTATTATTTTAAAGATAATATTAAAAATTATCGTAAATATTAAAGTTATCATAATTAGGATTATCGTTTTATTATAATGTCATCTTAGTAATTATAAATATTGATATTTTTATAATAATTATTATTATTACAAAATAATACAACTTTTACTTACTATCATTATAGATATTATTTTATCAAATAAATATGTGATACAAACATATTTTACTACGTGTAATAACTTACTTTAATAATACGTATCATATTATCTTTATGATATTAAATTAACCCTATAAATTTTATTACTTAATATATATACAAGTATATTTTATTATATAAATTCAATATAAAATTTTATTTATTAATACATAAATTATATTATTTACTCTAATAAATCTTTTAAAAATATTTAAAAATATAAAACGACGATATTTAAACTATATATTAATCATGTATAGATTTTTGGAAATTATTTTGAGTCAAATTTACTTTTGTTGACTTTTGCATATTAGTCTCGAGCATTAGGATTGTGGTACACTATGACTTGACCTAATTTGTTAGACAAATATTGACCAACACATAAATATATATAATTAATTTAGGTTCATGAATCCGAGGCAAACCTTGCACTTGTTCAATGACGTTATATGTATTTTTACTACGAAATACAGTATGGTGAGTTTCATTTACCTTTTTACCCTTTATATTTTTGGGACTGAGAATACATGCGCTTTTATAAATGTTAGACGAAATAGACACAAGTAATTGAAACTACATTCTATGGTTGAATTATCGAAATCGAATATGCCCCTTTTTATTAAAGTCTGGTAATCTAAGAATTAGGGAACAGACACCCTAATTGACGCGAATCCTAAAGATAGATCTATTGGGCCTAACAAACCCCATCCAAAGTACCGGATGCTTTAGTACTTCGAAATTTATATCATGTCCGAAAAAGGATCCCGGAATGATAGGGGATATTCTTATATGTATCTAGTTAATGTCGGTTACCAGGTGTTCACCATATGAATGATTATTTTTGTCTCTATGCATGGGACGTATATTTATGAGAACTGGAAATGAAATTCTTGTGGTCTATTTAAATGATGAAAATAAATGATTATGATAATCTAATGAACTCACCAACCTTTTGGTTGACACTTTAAAGCATGTTTATTCTCAGGTGTTAAAGAAATCTTCCGCTATGCATTTGCTCATTTTAAAGATATTACTTGGAGTCTTTCATAGCATATTTCGAAGAACGTTGCATTCGAGTTATTGAGTTCATCAAAGATTATTGTTAAATCAATTTATAGTTGGATAGTGGATATTATGAAATGGTATGCATGCCTGTCAATTTTCGATGTAAAGAAAGTTTGTCTTTTAAAAACGAATGCAATGTTTGTAAATTGTATCATATAGAGGTCAAATACCTCGCAATGTAATCAACTATTGTGAATCGTTTATAATGTATATGAACGGGTCCTTTCAGAATGATGGGGATATTCTATATGCATCTTGTTAATGTCAGTTACCAGTTGTTCACCATATGAATGATTTTTATCTCTATGTATGGGATGTATATTGAAATATGAAATCTTGTGGTCTATTATTACAATTTGATAAATATATAGGTTAAACCTATAACTCACCAACATTTTTGTTGACGTTTAAAGCATGTTTATTCTCAGGTGAATATTAAGAGCTTCCGCTGTTGCATGCTAAAATATGGACAAGATTTGGTGTCAGCATGTTTGTATAATATTGTTTAAAACTACATTCGAGATCTATTTTGTTGTAACATATTAATATTGTAAACCAATATGTATTGGTAGTGTGTAAGTGTGATATTTTTAGATTATCATTTCTAGATAATCTAGGTGGTGTCCTTTTAACCTTATCGATAAAATACAGGTTATGGTTTGTTTTTAAAAACGAATGCAGTCTTTGAAAAACGTCTCATATAGAGGTCAAAACCTCGCAACGAAATCAATTAATATGGAACGTTTATAATCAATATGAACGGAACATTTCAAATAATAATAATAATAATAATAATAATAATAATAATAATAATAATAATAATAATAATAATAATAATAATAATAATAATAATAATAATAATAATAATAATAATAATAATAATAATAATAATAATAATAATAATAATAAGATAATAATAGTAATAACAATGATATTAAAAACTACCTTAAAAGCTTTTTCCAAAAACAATGCCCCAGAGTGGGCTCGAACTCGAGACCTCTCGCTAACCCAACAACACTCCTAAACCACTCATCTATTCCTGCTTTTCTGATTTAATCTGTAATCTAATTATATCTAATTCGTTTTCTGTTTCACTTTCTTCATCCAATCTCACGTATCATATATCATTATCATATCACACACATCATGCCAGCAGCTCTTTAGCGAATAGGTTAGCTGGATCTCGGCCCAGATAGAAGGCCAAAGAACAAAATTTATTCTCAACCCACTTAATAATACGGCCCAAGCATAAAATAAAAAAAGTTCGGTTCTTTAACGCGTTTGATATTTATATATATACTCCCACTTTTACAGCTCATCATAATACCCCATCATGACTTAGTTATCTATCACTATCATAAATCTTATATTATCAATATCATTATCACCCATTGTCGCCTTTAACTTCTAACAGGAATGACGAGTGTAAGCTAAACAGGAACAAAGGATGGCATTATATGTTTTGGGCAGCTCATTAGTGGGTGTGGTGTTTAGTACTTCGAAGTTTATATATTATACAAACGAGATGTTCTGTTTTAGGGATATTATTGATGCGCATTATATGTTAAGGTCGGTTACCATGTTGAGCAATAAAATCAAAGTGAATGTTATGTATCGAGAGAATGATTTTTATACATAGGTTATGTGTATTATTTTTGTGCACGAGATATGTGTACGGTTATTTAAAAATCGCAAGGTAACCTACGAGGGAGAAAAGGATACGAACCAACTCTGCCAAGCATTATGAAAAATGGTTTTGTATACGAGATAGGTATACTGTGTTTAAATCTTGTGGTCTATCAAAATGATGAATTTTATTGCTTATGATAAACCTATGAACTCACCAACCTTTTGGTTGACACTTGAAAGCATGTTTATTCTCAGGTATGAAAGAAATCTTCCGCTGTGCATTTTCTCCTTTTAGAGACTATTACTTGGAGTCATTCATGACATATTTCAAAAGACTTTGCATTCAACCCGGAAATTTCCGACCAAATTTAAACTTTAATCTTTATATTATTCCGACACGATAAGCAAAGTTTGTTAAGTTAAATCTCAAGAATTTTAAACTGTGTTCATACATTCATTATAACCTCGACCAAATTCCGACGATTCACAAACCGTTATATATAAATAGATATGTATATGTATATATATATTATAACTTGAGAATATTAATAAAGTATTAAATGTATAATACCTTACACGAACGTATTTGTTTCAATATGATTTTCGATGAAATTAAAAAAATATATTAAATGATTGAATTATCAGAAACATTGAATTATGATTACAAGTCTCTGTTGAGAGGTCCACTATGATTTGAGAAAATCTATTCCTCTTAATGATATTCAGAATAATTTGTAAAGCTATTTATAAATAAAAACAAAAAGTGTCATTTACGAAAGTTAGACAAAAGTTAGTGGAGAATTGGTTTCCATAATATTCTATTAATTTAGTTTCAAAAGTACAAAAAACGTTTTCAGTTTAAAAAGAACTTTATTATTAAAACGTATATATCTTTTATAAATATCTAGAACCACTTTTGACAACTCATTACTTAACCAGTATGATAAAGATAACGATATTTATATTTTATTTTATTAAATATATATAACGATTTAAATTAATATTATATATACTTATACGAGTATTATACGTATATAGTTTTATACTTTTACTATACTTTAACTTTACCTTTACTTTACTTTTATTTTACTTTAACTTTAATAATTCATACTTTAATAATTCAATTTAATAATTCATACTTTAATAATTCACTTTAATAATTCATACTTTAATAATTCACTTTAATAATTCACTTTAATAATTCATACTTTAATAATTCACTTTAATAATTCATATTTTAATAATTCACTTTAATAATTCAAAAATCTGTTATAAATAGAATTCAATAGGTTTCATTATTTCATAGAAACTTGAAAATATATTTCTCTAAACTCTCTCAATCGAATTACATATATATATTTTCTTTGTATTATTTCAAGATATTTTTAGTATACATAAAATATTACGATGGAGTGCTGTCCGAGTGATTTCAAAATAGTTTTTTTGAATGAGTCGAAGCTAAGGAAATTATGGGTTATAGCTATGGAGGTGATGGGTATGGTTCATGGGTATGCTCGTGAGGTCAATCTAGTGTTTATCATCTCCGTTGCGTCTACGTACTTTCCTGCAATATTGAATCTCAATATTGATACGTTCGTGAATTCGAGTCCAACCTTGCACTTGTTAAATGACGTTATATGTATTTTTACTACGAAATACAGTATTGTGAGTTTCATTTGCTCCCTTTTTAATTGCTTTTGCAATATATATTTTTGGGCTGAGAATACATGCGCTGTTTTATAAATGTTTTACGAAATAGGCACAAGTACTAAAACTAATTCTATGTGGGTTTAAACCAGAAATATACCCTTAGCTTGGTAACATTAAACTACTTGTCTATGTACGGTAGGCGCGAATCCTAAAGATAGATCTATTGGGCCTGACAAACCCCATCCTGACTATGGGATGCTTTAGTACTTCGAGGTTATTTTAAACACATTTGATCTGGTGTACTTCAGAGGGTAAAACATGAACGTTAAGGCTTGTTACCGGGTGCCTACAACTTATAGAATACTTTTATACACTTGCGAGTGTACATATATTTATAAACGGAAATCTTGTGGTCTATTAATATATTGAAATGATTGTTATGATAAACCTATGAACTCACCAACCTTTTGGTTGACACTTTAAAGCATGTTTATTCTCAGGTATTAAAGAAATCTTTCGCTGTGCATTAGCTCATTTTAAGGATATTACTTGGAGTCATTCATGGCATATTTTGAAAGACGTTGCATTCGAGTCATTGAGTTCATCAAGATTATTATTAAGCCAATTATAGTTGGATGTATTATGAAATGGTGTGCATGCCGTCAACTTTCGTTGTAAAGAAAGTTTGTCTTTTAAAAACGAATGCAATGTTTGTAAAATGTATCATATAGAGGTCAAATACCTTGCGATGTAATCAACTATTGTAAATTGTTTATAATGTATATGAACGGGTCCTTTCAGTTGGTATCAGAGCTGGTTTAATGCCGTTTATTAGCGGGTTAATCGTAGAGGGGGTTCTCACAGTGTTACCTGTGACGAAGCATTGGCTCTTACTCCTCGCGGTCCCTATTAGGGTTGGCTGTACTGCCGAGAGGCGGGCCGTAAAATCAGTGTCTGAGGTACGCTCAGTGGTCACAGGCGGTTAGCTGAGAAGGCACTGAGTGGGATGCGTCCCCAACTTTCAGTTGGTATCAGAGCGGTGGTCTTAGCGAACCAGGTCTGCATTAGTGTGTCTAACTGATAGTCGTTAGGATGCATTAGTGAGTCTGGACTTCGACCGTGTCTGCATGTCAAAAGTTTTGCTCATCATTTTTGTCGGAAATTATCTGCTTATCATTCTTAGTCTAGACACATCTTATTGCATTGATTGCATGAATAGTGTACTGACAAAATTCATATCTTAGCGTATCTGCTAATTCATATCTTAGCGTATCTGTTACTGTAAACTTTGCCTGACATATTCCGTAAATTCCTCCGTAATCTACGAAACCTTTTGCTCTATATAATTAGAATACCACCTGATAGCCGGAAAATCATTTCATATCGAAAAATTCTTTATTCAATCGTACGAAATGGAATTCGTCATTAGTTCAAGTCCCTCGGATTCCGAAATGGAATCCCACTCAAGTTCCGAAAGCAGTGTGACCGGAATGGATCAACCAATTAGTCATCATCTATTCTGGATGAATTGGGGATGGGTTCGTAGCCTCCTTAATCATTGGAGACAAGAAGAAGGTGATCCCTTCCATCCACCACATTTCCCTCTTGGCGAAGAACCTGAAGCACTTACCGGCGAACCTATTCGAAACACCATTTTCTCTCTCATTTCCAGAGTATCTCGTCATGATTATATACTACACCAAATTCTAGATCTTATTTATCCGCTCGTCCGAACCAACAATCACCTCGGTGTAATAGAAGAAGTCAACGAGCTTCGCGCTCGGGTAGTGGCTTTGGAGAATATGGTGCAAAGGTTACAAACACCAGCAGCAGCACCAACAACATAACCAGTACCACCATCAACAACATCAACAGTACCATTACCACCACCAACAACAACCGCATCGCAAACCTCAACTTCACAATCTGTCCCATGAGCATCGACGTCATACGCCCTGTAGATACTATGGAATACCACAATGATGAAGTATTGATTCATAACTTCATTGGGAAAACATTCTATGACGATTATGTAATTTCCAAAGTTTAGAAATTATCTATCCTAGCCTTAACCATAAATTAAGTGAGTTTAATTTAATATTAACTCATTAAATCAATATTACATCTGAAGAAATATACACATATATTTCCATAAAGACTGTAATAAAATTCTTTTGTACAAAATATTAATTGTGACAATTTTTTTTAACGGGTAGGTAATACCCGAGAGATATATAAATTCACAATTAATATGTTACATTCTTCGAATCTGATTCAGCAAATCATCCATTATACTGCCTACTTTCACAATAATATACATTCTTTTATAGAAATTAAAACAACCATACTCATTCAAAAATCTAATTACATATTCTGATTTTGAAATTGCCGAATTCAATTCAAGTTATAACCGGTATCATCACTCTTAGATTCTTACATCTTTCAAAGCTATACTTTAACTTCAAAACTGTGTTAGAACATCGTATGTATATTAACGATTATAATCTGTGTTCAAGCCCTTCGAAATACCTGAAGACACTTCAAATAATGAACAATCGAGATGATGATCCAACCACATGTTATCCACAGTTACGTACCTGAAAAACTCTTGAAACCAAAGTCATAATTTAACATGTATCCATGTCAGACCTTTTGGCATTTACTAGCTAAAATAACTTTTCAATCCCTTCTAAAAAATAGACGGTTTTGTCACAGCTCCAGCAAACCAACTTCAATTGTTTAATCGAATAAGCCTTATTATAATGATTACCTCTTCATCAATATTACCAGGGAACCTTTCATATCTCGCCACATTAGCAGTAAACTTATTAATAACTTCATTGATCTTTGACTTTCCGAAAAATCTTTATATTTATCAAAACCCCATCATTTACTCATCTGCATCTTGTAACGAGAATTGCCATACGAATCATCGGAAATTAGCAATCAGTATTTTGAAATCTCGCAGCATGTCTACGCCAACAATTATATGTGTCTATTTTCTGGACTTATATACTTTGAATGTGAAGTTTCTGAAAAACACCCTAAACTGCGAACTAGTTCTCGAAATACTGATGAAGCAGCAAAAACTATAAACGACCTTAACAGTAAAAAGTTTGATGATAAAGAGTAGTGTGTTGGCAAAGCTCAGAAAAAGAGAATATTTGGTACTAAAAAATACGGATTGAGCAAACCATGAAGAAGGCTGTGGATAAATCACAAGGACGAAATCTACCTTCAAAGAATCCAAATGATTCCGTGTCTGCTGAAGTCATTATCAAATACCTTGCTCCTGACTCTAAACCCTTACGGACAATATTCTTCATCATCCTCTGATATTAGAAATTTTAAGATATCATCGTATCTTTCAATATAAATATCCTCCATATTTCTGAAGATATTTCCATAATTATTCTTATCTGAAATCATTTACCTCTTCGTGCTGTCTGTATTACATCATAAAAGAAACTATTTTAGTTTCTAAATTCTGAAACTTTCGAATTTAAAATAGGAATATTTTTGAAGTAGTGTTGTGAACTGAAGCATGAACTAGTATAATATAATGACACTTGATCAACGTGATTATATTACAGTAAGTCATGCTGAGTTTCTAAATGGAACGTGATGATTCACAGATCATAACATCATCATGTGCTATGTTACACGACTCTTGTATTCTCTTTAACCTCTAAAATATCAAGAAAATATTTCTTGATGATTCGGCCTTTTTTGAGGTATTCTAGTAATTTGACAAGTCAAGATCGTGCCATTACAATTTCCTTCTTAGAACATTAACAATGTTCATTCCGAAATTCATATATGCGAATTCTGGACCATTACAAGTGGTGCTTAATCGCAAGAAGAAGAAACGAAAGGACAAAACTCCAAAATAGAAATTGGGGTATAAATCGCAGCAAATAAAAGAGAGCATTAATTGGGGATGACAATGATTATAGAAGAAGCAAGGACTTTGAAATATAAGGGAAGATATAAAACCCAACAACAACCCAGAAATCACAAACCGTATATATCAATGCATATAGCAATATAAAGACACGGGAGAACTAAAAACACTATAAAACCAAGAGTATAGTAGAAGTAAATAGATTCTTTCGGAGGCAGATGAAAATAAAGAGCGACAGATATGAAAGTGAGGAGTATATCAAGAATCAGCACTGGATGAACCATATTGACAAATACTTTAAAATATGAGTTGAGAAGGTGTGAGTTGTAAGAAAACAAATGAGGTGGATTTATAGTGAAATATCCGACAGAGAAATCAAAATGGATTATCGCATTAATTCGAAGAGGATCATAATTTCCTTAATCGCCGAATAATCAAATCCAATATAGATTACAAAGATTTTCTTTTCAGAGATCAATCGTGATGACGTCAAAAGATACGACGAATCAATATTATCTTATTTCATTCATTTACGATAACTTCACTCACACATTTCTATTAATCGAATTATTTTATCCATTCTTCTTGAACATGATAAAACTCTATAATCGTTATAATAACATTCTCATTGTTAGTCATGACGACCTCTATCAAATTTCGGGGACGAAATTTCTTTAACGGGTAGGTACTGTGACGACCCAGAAATTTCCGACCAAATTTAAACTTTAATCTTTATATTATTCCGACACGATAAGCAAAGTTTGTTAAGTTAAATCTCAAGAATTTTAAACTGTGTTCATACATTCATTATAACCTCGACCAAATTTCGACGATTCACGAACCGTTATATATAAATAGATATGTATATGTATATATATATTATAACTTGAGAATATTAATAAAGTATTAAATATATAATACCTTACACGAACGTATTTGTTTCAATATGATTTTCGATGAAATTAAAAAAATATATTAAATGATTGAATTATCAGAAACATTGAATTATGATTACAAGTCTCTGTTGAGAGGTCCACTATGATTTGGGAAAATCTATTCCTCTTAACGATATTCAGAATAATTTGTAAAGCTATTTATAAGTAAAAACAAAAAGTGTCATTTACGAAAGTTAGACAAAAGTTAGTGGAGAATTGGTTTCCATAATATTCTATTAATTTAGTTTCAAAAGTACAAAAAACGTTTTCAGTTTAAAAAGAACTTTATTATTAAAATGTATATATCTTTTATAAATATCTAGAACCACTTTTGACAACTCATTACTTAATCAGTATGATAAAGATAACGATATTTATATTTTATTTTATTAAATATATATAACGATTTAAATTAATATTATATATACTTATACGCGTATTATACGTATATAGTTTTATACTTTTACTATACTTTAACTTTACATTTACTTTACTTTTATTTTACTTTAACTTTAATAATTCATACTTTAATAATTCAATTTAATAATTCATACATTTAATAATTCACTTTAATAATTCATACTTTAATAATTCACTTTAATAATTCATACTTTAATAATTCACTTTAATAATTCACTTTAATAATTCATACTTTAATAATTCACTTTAATAATTCACTTTAATAATTCATATTTTAATAATTCATACTTTAATAATTCACTTTAATAATTTATATTTTAATAATTCACTTTAATAATTCAAAAATCTGTTATAAATAGAATTCAATAGGTTTCATTATTTCATAGAAACTTGAAAATATATTTCTCTAAACTCTCTCAATCGAACTACATATATATATTTTCTTTGTATTATTTCAAGATATTTTTAGTATACATAAAATATTACGACGGAGTGCTGTCCGAGTGATTTCAAAATAGTTTTTTTGAATGAGTCGAAGCTAAGGAAATTATGGGTTATAGCTATGGAGGTGATGGGTATGGTTCATGGGTATGCTCGTGAGGTCAATCTAGTGTTTATCATCTCCGTTGCGTCTACGTACTTTCCTGCAATATTGAATCTCAATATTGATACGTTCGTGAATCCGAGTCCAACCTTGCACTTGTTAAATGATGTTATATGTATTTTTACTACGAAATACAGTATTGTGAGTTTCATTTGCTCCCTTTTTAATTGCTTTTGCAATATATATTTTTGGGCTGAGAATACATGCGCTGTTTTATAAATGTTTTACGAAATAGGCACAAGTACTAAAACTAATTCTACGTGGGTTTAAACCAGAAATATACCCTTAGCTTGGTAACATTAAACTACTTGTCTATGTACGGTAGGCGCGAATCCTAAAGATAGATCTATTGGGCCTGACAAATCCCATCCTGACTATGGGATGCTTTAGTACTTCGAGGTTATTTTAAACACACCTGATCTGGTGTACTTCAGAGGGTAAAACATGAACGTTAAGGCTTGTTACCGGGTGCCTACAACTTATAGAATACTTTTATACACTTGCGAGTGTACATATATTTATAAATGGAAATCTTGTGGTCTATTAATATATTGAAATGATTGTTATGATAAACCTATGAACTCACCAACCTTTTGGTTAATACTTTAAAGCGTGTTTATTCTCAGGTATTAAAGAAATCTTCCGCTATGCATTAGCTCATTTTAAGGATATTACTTGGAGTCATTCATGGCATATTTTGAAAGACGTTGCATTCGAGTCTTTGAGTTCATCAAGATTATTATTAAGCCAATTATAGTTGGATGTATTATGAAATGGTGTGCATGCCGTCAACTTTCGTTGTAAAGAAAGTTTGTCTTTTAAAAACGAATGCAATGTTTGTAAAATGTATCATATAGAGGTCAAATACCTTGCGATGTAATCAACTATTGTGAATCGTTTATAATGTATATGAACGGGTCCTTTCAAGATTATTATTAAGTCAATTATAGTTGGATGTATTATGAAATGGTATGCATGTCATCAACTTTCGATGTAAAGAAAGTTTGTCTTTTAAAAACGAATGCAATATTTGTAAAATGTATCATATAGAGGTTAAATACCTCGCAATGAAATCAATTATTATGTAACATTTATAATCGATATGAACGGGGCATTTCAATCATAACTTGGTTATCTATCACTATCATAAATCTTATATTATCAATATCATTATCACCCATTGTCGCCTTTAACTTCTAACAGGAATGACGAGTGTAAGCTAAACAGGAACAAGGGATGGCATTATATGTTTTGGGCAGCTCATTAGTGGGCGTGGTGTTTAGTACTTCAAAGTTTATATATTATACAGACGAGATGTTCTGTTTTGGGGATATTATTGATGCGCATTATATGTTAAGGTCGGTTACCATGTTGAGCAATAAAATCAAAGTGAATGTTATGTATCGAGAGAATGATTTTTATACACAGGTTATGTGTATTATTTTTGTGCACGAGATATGTGTACGGTTATTTAAAAATTGCGAGGCAACCTACGGGGGAGAAAAGGATACGAACCTACTCTGCCAAGCATTATGAAAAATGGTTTTGTACACGAGATAGGTGTACTGTGTTTAAATCTTGTGGTCTATCAAAATGATGAATTTTATTGCTTATGATAAACCTATGAACTCACCAACCTTTTGGTTGACACTTGAAAGCATGTTTATTCTCAGGTATGAAAGAAATCTTTCGCTGTGCATTTGCTCATTTTAGAGACTATTACTTGGAGTCATTCATGACATATTTCAAAAGACTTTGCATTCGAGTCGTTGAGTTCATCAAGATTATTATTAAGTCAATTATAGTTGGATGTATTATGAAATGGTATGCATACCATCAACTTTCGATGTAAAGAAAGTTTGTCTTTTAAAAACGAATGCAATGTTTGTAAAATGTATCATATAGAGGTCAAATACCTCGCAATGAAATCAATTATTATGTAACGTTTATAATCGATATGAACGGGGCATTTCAATCATAACTTGGTTATCTATCACTATCATAAATCTTATATTATCGATATCATTATCACCCATTGTCGCCTTTAACTTCCAACAGGCATGACTAGTGTAAGCTAAACAGGAACAAGGGATAGCGTAGTATTTTAATTACAGCTGAAAAAATAAGAGTAATAGCAGCTGTAGCTGCTATGGTTGCAGCTGCAAAACTCAACAGAACTAAAGCGGTTACGGCGGTGGTTTACCGTGGTGTTGGGTGGCTTTAAAATGTGGTGGTGATTTTTGACAGGATAACAGAAGGAGGTTCAGGTGGCGGTTTGTGAAGGTTGTCTGGGTCGATTGAAACAGAAAAGTATAAACGTAGCAGGGGTGTCCAACAATTTTGTTGGGTTCTCTAAGAGTGGAAGAGATGTTTAGAGAGAGAGAAAAAAAGAGAGTGAGATGGAGAGAGACGAGGCCATGGTGGTGGTTCTAGAGGTGGTTTCCGGTGGTGGCTTCACGATGGAGATGGTGATCGATGATGGAGATGATTGGTGGTGAGTTATAAACCGAAGAAGGAAAAGTGACGGTTTTGTGTTGGACATGAAACAGAAAATAGTATGATGGTGGTTTGGGTTCATCGTTGATGAACAAGGTTGTAACAACAATAAAATTAGCAGCAGCAATTACATAATTTTGGATGGATGTTGGTTGTAGCAAGGTGATGGTGTTTCCAAACCGAAAATGGTGGTATAAATGGTGTTCATTTGGTGATGGTTTATGGTGATTTTGGGTGGTACCCGGAGGTGATGGGTTAAGATGATGGGTGTTGTAGGGTTGCATTTGACAGAAGAAACAATTTCGAAAATGGAAGTGATGGTGATCTATGTTTGAATCGAAACAGAAATACAACCGTTATATGTTTGATGATGATTATCGAATCAAGGAAGATCCGAAGGTGGTGGTGACCGATGGGTGTTGTTGAGGTGTGGTGATAGACGGAGATTGTGTGTGGTTTATAGGTGCTCGAGCATATGTAAATATATACATATATCTATCTTATATGAATATAGTATGTATATAAATATATATAAGATTATGGATAGGAAAGGAAACACAAAAAAAATATATAAATCATATGCACAGCTATAACCCACTTTTCATATAATTTTGAGTTTGCAAAGCACAATCATACACAGTAAACGAATCATTCAATCAATAATCATATATCAATTAGGCACAGTAATAAATTATTATAATATCATTTAGAATTAAAACGTGTGACTTAGATAATAATTCTACCGACAGCTTCTGATGGACCGTATTTCGTACTCCGTTGATCATCAGTGGCGGATAAAAAGTCTTCAGAAAAATCTCATATTTTTACATTAATTATAATTATTTATTTTAGTCATTATGGTATAAAATTTTATTATTAATTTATTAAATAAAAATTACATCAACTGTCCCGCTCAATTCTGGGTAAAATATAAAAAGTATTTAAAATTTAATAAATAGATCCTAAATACATTTCAAATAAGCCTATAATCTATATTACTCATTTTCGGATCACCATTTATTTTAAAATAATATAAGTTCGAATTTAACTTGCTTAAATAATCATCGAATGATGAACGAGTGCTACTATCATTTACTAAATGAATTCGAAACCAAATATATATATTCAATATACTTTATGTATATAGATTTATTTTAACAATAAATCTTATTATTACTTACCTCATTATTCATACTTATTTCTAACAATTAAGTTGTATATTATTTTACATATTTATTTATAATAATAATTTCATACAATGATTTATAACATTTATTATGTACATATATTTATTTATCTTTATATACATATCTACTCACAAATAGTTGTTCGTGAATCGTCGGGAATGGTCGAAGGTCAATTGAATATATGAAACAGTTCAAAATTTTTTAGACTCAACCTAACAGACTTTGCTTGTTGTGTCAAAAATATAATATCGTATTGACAGTTTGGTTTAAAATTAGTCGAAATTTTTCGGGTCGTCACAACGCCGTTGATCTTCTTATTTATTTCCCTAAATTGTCGTTACCGCTTGACTTAATTACGCCGTTGATCTTTAAAGTTTTACCTTTTTTTCATCATTGTCCCTAAAGTATTTTTGTTTCATCCTTGTCCCTAAAGTATTTTTGTATAATCCTTGTCCTCAAAATATTTTTATTTCATCCTAACCCTTAAAGTAATGATATTGTTTCATTTAAGTCCTCATGGTTAACTGCCGTTAACTCAATCCGTTAACTGGGGACCTAAATGAAACCATATCATAACTTTAAGGGTTATGATGAAACAAAAATACTTTTGGGATAAGGATGAAAAAAAGATAAAAGTTTAGGGACAAGGGCTAAATTAAGTCTATTAAAATTATGTCAAACTATAATTGAAAATCATCTAGACACGCTAATTAAAATGCCTATATAAGAATTTTGTTTTAACTTCTCACACCAAGATAATTCAGACTTTCATTATTTGACCATAAATATCTACTTCTAATAGACTTACGACATTGAGCAATGTTTGGCAATCACGTCTACATGACATATTTTCTGTTTACTTGGTATTTAATTTATTTAAATATTTTCATAGTGTGGTTAAACTGTTTATTACTCTTCCCGTCCCAAATAAACTGTCCACTTTGCTATTTTTGTTTGACTCAAAATTATTGTTGATTTCTCTAAATAACCATTAAATATCATTAAAGTTCTAATTATGTCTTTTTTAATTTAGGATATTTAACTTTAAATATATCAATTAATTTAATAGTTACTCTTTATAACTACATTAAATTAAGAGCAAGTTAGACAATTCATTAGTATATCTTAAATCTAATAAAAAGTCAAACATGACTGTTTTATCACTTCATCATATTCTTATACTAAACTTACGTGAGTACGTTCAGCCACATATATTTCTTTTAAGCCTAAAGTTAATTTTATACGGAGTTGTTAGATCCCTTGCTTCACAAGCAAGGAACTTTTGATCAAGGAACAAGAATCGAATACGAATTCTGAGCATAAACAATGATGAACAATGAAGAACAAGTGATAAATACAATAAATTCCAATCAATAACAACTGATATTAGTCAAGATTACATGTAATAAAGGTGATAAACAAATACAATGATGATTACAATAATCTAAACTATTCAATTTAGCGTTTTCCATGGTGGTTGGAGCATCAATCCACCATGGATCCTCTCCACCATGAAGGTGAAGAGGTAGAGCCTCACCTCACATCCCTCTCAATGTTCTAGGTGCTCTCAACTAGCTCTTGAGGTGCTCAAACAACAAATGAACCAAGAAACCTCTATTTACAAGCTCACACGCACGGTTGAGCTCTCAACCGTACGGTTGAAAGTTCACACGTACGAGTGACTTTTGTCACTCGTGTGGCATACCTACATTTCAACAGTTTTGTCACATATGCTCTTGTGACGTGAGTTTTCTTGTTCAATACAATCCTAGGTGTACGACATAGACCCACAATATTCTCAGTCTATTCGACAGCGATGGAAAACTCAGAAAATGAACTAACAAGAGTATTCAATTATGTTTAAATCCCGCGAATTTGCGGGTTATAAACTACTTTATATTTATCATATTGTTATATTATTACAGAGTATTATTTATATATAGATAACTGATATAGATATAGCTGAAATGTACAGATCATGAATTTGGAAAATACCTATGATGTACATAATGGAGTTTGATGAACATTTTCATATGTGTGTATAATAAAGGTGTTTGATGAACATTTTCAGATCTTATTTTCAGATTTAGATGATGTTTATTTTAAAAGTGTGAGTGTTAATCTTTTATTTCATATGGTGTTTGTTTCATATGGTGTTTGTTTCATAGGGTTCTAGTATTTTTGGTCTGAATATTTAATTTTGGTCTGAATATTTAATTGGAAGAACAAGTATTAATCTGGGTTTCATGATGAAGATTAGTATTTAAGGGTTTGTTTTAAACTTATACCAATTATGCTATAATACTCTTGTTGGAATAAAGAAATAAAGAAATAAAGAAAAAGAAGAAAACTAATTTGACTAAAATACCCTCATTTGCAAAGCATGTGATCAGAATTAACAGATTTTTTTAACGACCGTCACACAAAAGGACGAAATCAGCTTCATATGCATACCACGAGGATGAAGTCCGTAAAAAAAAATCACAGAGACTAAATTAGCATTTTGGTACAAACTACAGGACCATTTCAACAATTTTGTCTTATTGTTTTGTGTACTAATGTATAGTCATGGTAGCTAGCTTTTTTTGTTCAAAGTAATCAGGATTTTTATTGTTCAAAGTAGAGATCATTCGGTCAAAACTTGGTCAAAGTCGAACTTAGAGATTAATCCCCAATTTGTCAACTACTCCCACCAAGTTCCAACCGAATAATCCCCGATTAACTCCCCATGAGCAATCCAAGATTAAAATCAACACAGATATAAACAAAACAGGAAAGGTGCAGACAACAAACAAGCTTTGTTCATAGTGACAAACATAAGTAACATATTAATGGTCAATACATGTTGTCAATGTTAAAAAAAAAAAAAAAAAGATCAGTAGATATAAAAAAAAACCAGACACACAACCAAGTGTTTCAATAAACGTAGTGGCTAGCTTAAGAATATCAAATCATGTCTGATCAACCACTTTTGGCATCTACAGAGTGTCAACTTCTTAAAAATTTCCCAGGATTTTGCTTCTTCTTTCTGATGTTATCTCTTTTATACTTCCATCTTGATTCCTTCTCCGTACAACACAAGGAAACCGAAGATGATCTCTTCTTGGGGTCCAAACACCTGGAATGATTTCATGCTTCCTGGAAAGTTATATTAATTAATTAGTAATCCATATCCCAAGAGCAGATTATGATATTATCCAATAATAATAAAATATATTCTGTTTAATCAAATCGGACCATTCATTTACACTTACATGCAATATATCAAGATGCGGTTTGGCAAGAGACCATCCCATGCTCTTTGCTCGATACTTCCATCACCACTAGGATAGAAAGCAATTCTCCTGATAAATACTTTTACTATTAGAACCAAGCTTATAAACCTTAATATGTCAAGTTCATATGAAGTTACTTTTATGAACGAAATATTTATTTATTTTTTTAATATTTAATTACTTACCTAGGTAAGCATTTACGGTGATATGACTTGGGGCAGCGCCTACACACTGCAAACTGTAATTCGTGAACATCTTTATGTTCTCCTTGGCCACAACGATGGCATTTATGGACAGGACAAGTGAAAGATTCTCCTGCAGTTATTTCAGTTATAAGTTTATTGGCCTGGGTTTCATCAGATGGGTACAGCAACTTCGAGACGCATCCTGGATGATAAAAATGCCTGCAGTTTGCAGAAGCACAAGGGAATACCTAATATGACAATTCAATTATTTGTATATCAGTTAACATCAGCATATGCATAACTATGTATCCAAAATCTATCTGAACTATATATATAATATTCAGCTCAGGAAAAAAAAAAAAAAAAAACGATAAAAAAAAAAATCTGTGCCTTTAAGTCACAGAAACATGCATATGATATGGGTTTGTTATAGTACCTCCATAGAAGACTTATCGGAGGAGCCCAACCTTCCACAAGCAAAGCATTGATGTCTTTGGTGTTTACAATTATCGCAAATAAAACCAGTAATTGGCTGCATACATAATTCAGTCAAACAAACTAATGAACACAGTAAGAATAAAGCCATGAAATACATTACATATAGGTTCATACCTCATTTTGAGCTTCATTTTTATAGCAAAGAGATTCGCAGCAACTTTCAGCTCCTAATTGTATGGTTGGATGAAATGACCGCTTACATATTCCTTCACAACTGAAAGGAAGGAAACGGTAACATTCATCTGATAAATATTATATCAAGATGTAAATGTAAATAGATAAAAAGTTAAATTTAATAAGTGTTGATCAAAATTGATGCTTCTGAATGTTTACATTCCTTGATCAATTCTTTATGTGTGTTATAACACTAATTTTATAATATGAACACCAAAATTGATTACCAATAAACTATTTCAAATGTTAATGCAAGAAATTAACTCCTGGTACAAAGAAATTAGATTCATACCATAAAAGTTCGCCACCATTATCGCAGAATGCACACACAGTATCAAATGGTTCTTCAACTACATCATCAAAATCATCATCGTTTTCCATATCCTCGTCGAAAACAATGAACTCGGACTTGTTACTTCTCTTAATCTGCTTGAATGCAAAAAAGGAGACAAAACTTCGTTCCATATAAGCTCAATTCAAAGCACAAATCACATACAAAAACATGATAAGAACATATATAAATTTAAATCGAATGCAATTGACCTCATGAAGATTTTCTTTTCTCCCAAGATTTTCAATATCCGTAAGATACATATCAACATACTGTGAAATAAAATCAACTTTCAGTAAATGTTCCACTATTTCTCATATTCTTCTATATATATACATGCATCCTTGTATAAAAGTACTTGAAACTGCAATAGACTATATAAGCATTAGGTTACAATTACCAA
This sequence comes from Rutidosis leptorrhynchoides, assembly GCF_046630445.1. Classification (NCBI taxonomy): domain Eukaryota; kingdom Viridiplantae; phylum Streptophyta; class Magnoliopsida; order Asterales; family Asteraceae; genus Rutidosis; species Rutidosis leptorrhynchoides. Next base: position 239,253,033 of record NC_092334.1, on the reverse strand, counting down.
ACCTTAGATCTCGCCAAGTCCTTATCTCTAGCCACAGCAATTTGAAATATCGATAAATGAGCTTTTAAATGCGTCTCTAAAGGCTCAATGACATCATACCAACTGCATAATTAAACCAATTCACCAAATTTAAGAAAACACACAAAAAACATACAGTTTAAAATAAAATAATTTGAGTAATAGAGAGGTGCTCAATAACAACCTCAACGTTTTGATTAAATCATTCAACAATTCAATCTCAAAAGCTTCAGCATTCATCTTAGCAAAATGTAGAAATCGAACGACGATCAGAATAGATTTAATGATATTCTCGTAACATTTTCTCGGGTTTTCAAGCTTTATCCATTTTTTAGTTTTTGAAAGAACGTAAAATTCAGGAACTTCAATTGAAAGTTCAAACTTCCAACCGATTACTTCAGTATAAACCGATCGTTGATCTTCGTCCGAACTTCCGAGCAAAAATGCAACCGAAATTTCGCCGTCGTCGATCACGTCGTGATCGGTGAAAATAAGTGGTAAATCGGAAAAGGAAATGAGTGAATTATGTGAGTTAGCGAGATGGTAATTTGTGACGGAATCTGGAAAGATTTCGCCTTCTTCATCGCAAGACGCCATCGGAAACCCTAGAAATTGAATTGTGGAAATTGAATAAGAGGGCTTTTTTGGGTTATATATGGGGTTGTTGAGGAAGGGTGTGGGCTTTTTTGGGTTATATTTTGGGTTAAAACAGTAGCTTATGTCCACGTGTCAGTCAGACAGAAGCCCTCAACATTTATTTTTTTTCTCTTTAATTCTACAATTAAATCATTAATTTTCACTAATTATCTTATTAAGTACTCCACTAATTAACAACTCTAAGAACAATAGCAAAAGGATTATCAACCGCAGTTTCATAAAACCCATATTACAACATCATGACACCGATCGATGAATGTTCAATTCTAATTATTAATCCTCACATACATTTTCATCAATCGTTGATGAAAAAAACTCATACCCAAAACCCTAATTCATCATTAACAAGTCATCGATTACGGTTTGCGTAATATATTTCAATTTAATTTAATTTTTAAATTTCTTTATTGATTGTGAAAGATTTAATCAGGCTTTCAATTTGATTTAAAAAATATGAAACCATTACGGTTTTGAATTTCAAAATAACGATTACGGTTTCTGGAATATCTTTCAATTTAATTACTAAAAAAAAAATTCGTTAATGAATATGCAAGATTTAATCAGTCTTTCTTATGTGCAGTTATCTAATCACTTCATGCCTGGTATGCTTTTTCTGTTCTTCGACTTTGTTTTAAGCAATCGAAATATCTATGATTGGTATATAATTCGATATGAAAACTGATGTGAAGGTCTATGATTGATTGATTGATTGATTGATTTTTTAATTCGATTAATTCAGGTGTAGCAAGCTATATGAAATCAGATTGCATGAAAGGTGTTTGATTAAATGTCTGATAGAACTGAATTTATTGAGTTTTTTATACTGCTATGTCTAATCCATTTTTATATATTTTGGCTATTTCATTTATGTATCATCCTTGGAGATGCTACAACTAAATTAAAAATGTAATTACAGTGTTAACCATCAAATGGATCCTTGACTTAGTCTATCATTGTTTGTTTTTGTGACGCCCCATACAAACTCAACGTGTACGGATCCTCAACAACAGGATCATTACACGGTTACAACACTATATGCTGTTTTAAAACAAGTTTTGCATTCATGAAAAGACAACGTTTTTACCAACGTCAATTGTTTTACAAAAGGTAACGTCTTTACCAACGTCAAATGTTTTACAAAAGGTAACGTCTTTACCAACGTCAAATGTTTTACAAAAGATAACGTGCTTCTACGAATAGAGAGCATTAACGTAAGTACGTAACCCACATGTCATTTCAAAACCATAGCTCGTAAATAACATAAGTTGTGAATGCAAAATAAAAGTTCCATGATTGAGACATCTCTAAACAATGCAGCAGAAGTCTAACACAGCTAGTCTATAATAGCAAGTCTATAGCATCAAGACTATAACAACAAGTCTAACAGCGAAAGCAACAACGTCTAAGCACCTGAGAAATACATGCTTTAAAATGTCAACACGAATGATGGTGAGCTATAGTTTGATTGTAAACAACAATGTAATGTAGACCACGAGATTTCGTATTCAAAACAGTATCTCAAATCCGTATGATAAAGTATATGCTTATCCGTGGGCAACCGGTAACTAACTTAACAAAGTAATATAAATATCACCCCCTAAAAGTGCACTTGGCGAGTGCGTATATTCTCGAAGTATTAAACACCCGTTGAATGCTAGCGCGACTAGCCCGAGTGGGGATGTCAAACCCCTATGGATCCATATCTAAGATTTGCGTTCACCGGTTCATAAACCAATGACTAAACCGAGCTAAGGGGAATCTTTGTGCCGTTATGTCACCCATACATATATAAAGTTTAAGTACTCGTGTCTAGTATGTAAAACATAAAAAGCGCATGTAATCGCAGTCCCAAAAATAGTTGAAGTAAAAAGGGAGCTATAACTCATAGTGAATGTGTGGTAACGTCGATACGAATAAGTAAGCAAGTAGTAAGTCGGTCCGAAAGGTCCTCAACCTAAGTCAAAGGTTAATAAGTCAGTAAATCGTCCCAAAAGGTTTAAAAGTACGTAAGTTAAGTCTTTAAGTATCATCATCATCATCATACGTAAAAGATAAAGTAAGTTTTCATCAAGAATAGAGATCAAAACAAAGGGCTGACTTCGTTCAGCTTCTACGACCTCTATACAAACTGAAATGACGCGCGGTCAGTGGTCTAGGCTCCGTATGTGAGTCCTCTTACCACTGTCTAATTTTCAGACCCTAACTCGATGTCGTTTGACCGTGGCGACGGTTCAAGCACGAGTAGGTCAGAAATTTTCAGCACGTCGTTACGAAGGCGTAGTGATTTTCGGAAGGCTATAAATCCTAAACCGTATATCGGATTTAGGCGAGTCTTAAACAAAAAGTCATCTACTCGAACCGAAATATCTGGAAATAAACTTTCCAGAAGTCCTAGGAGTCTGATCAGACCCTGAAAAATAGAAAACAAGTGCTCCGGTGGGTTTCTTGGTGTTTGATGCTCATCACGGTTCTCATCCTTGATGCGTATAAGCCTCAAGTGTCAACTCTTGATGTTTTAGCATCACTTTAACTAAGGTTTAACCATCAACACACAAAGTCAAGACTAAGAAATAAAATACAACTCAATTAAGAGTTTAAGCAAGATGATGAACCAAAGTTACATCAAATTCTTAGTTTCGACACAAGTACAAGTTCTATTAAGCTATAAACTTTGATTTAAACTAAATAAGCAAGACCTTAAGTTATAGAACTTAGATCTTAGCTAAATATTAAAGAACTTAGACTAAAAAGTCTAGATCTTATGTTCTTGGTGAAACCCTAAGTCATAGAACTTAGACTTTCAACTTTTACAACACCATAAGTTATGAAACTTAGATTTTGTAAAGTAAAATGAACATAAGCTAATGAGCTTTTGTTTTAGCAAGTTAGATGACCATAAGTTACATAACTTAGATCAAACACAAAAATGAAACCCTAAGCTAGAGAGCTTGGATTCCTAACAACACTTATGAGATTTCAAGCTAGTAAGCTTGTATCTTTTGTTTAATGAAAACACAAGTCACAAATCTAAAGTACAACAATTTAAAGAAGATCATAAGTTAATAAGCTTTGATCTTAACTAAATTTATGTAGAAATCTCAAGCTAGTAAGCTTGGATTTCTAGTGTTCTTGAAGATTCTTAAAGTAAAAAGTTGGATCTACAAGTTACATAAAGATCATAAACATAGGTTTTGATCTTTTAACATAAATAAAGAGATCTTAAGTTATAAACTTAGATCTAACAAGATAATGAAGATTCAAAGCTAAAAAGCTCGAATCCTTCATGTTCTTGAAGACTTTCAAAGCAAAGTTTGAATCTACAAGAGTTATGAAGATTCAAGTTACAAAACTTGAATCCTTGATTATGATGATGATGATTTCGTGAATGATGAAGAAAAAGAAGAAGAATTAAAGTTTAAACTTACAATTTTGCTCAAGTATTTTAGAGAGAAAAGCTAAAGAGAAACTTGAGAGAAAATGTGTGTGTGTTTATGAAATGAAATGAGAATGAAATGAGAGTTTTTTTTTTTTTTTTTTTTAAAAAAGAAAAGATGGTGATGGGCACTCCTTGGCCGACGGTTTTAGGGGTGGCATGGGGGGACCATTTAGCTTCATGTGGTGGTGGCATGGTGTGGTCCATGGTGGTGGTACAAGGTAATGTTGATATGTTGGGTGGTATGCAACAAAGTGTAAGTATTAGTACATGAGCATGCACCAACCTTGTCTTATTACTTACGTAGGTTAGTCATTAATTAAATGGGCTAACTAATCCACTAATTAATCCACTAACTAGTCCATTACTTGAGTAGGTTGGGCCATGGAAGTCCATTAAGGTAAAAGTCCATTAAGGCTAACTAGTGAGCATTAGTAAACACTAAGCGTAATTAATAAACCATCAAGCCAAGTAATTGTCATTAATAAATAACAATTACGTTTACGTAGTCATAATATTCCAATTACGATAAAAGTTTAATGTATACAAGGTACGTAGTTCGTTTTAAACTATAAGTGACACTAACGGTCATAAATGCATTCGAGGATCAAGTTAAGTGATTAAACACTTAATAGCACATTTCAAGCCATTAACGAAAGTAATTATCATGAAATAAGATCCCAGAGCATAAACTAGCTCAGTACGCACACATACGCATATTCGTAAAAGTATAAAATATAATTATAAGTCGAAAAAGTAGGGTCGTTACATTACCCACCTGTTAAAGAAAATTTCGTCGCGAAATTTTGAGGAGGGACCAACAACGATACCGAATTTGATGAAGAAGGAGCGTATCAAAGTTCCGAGAGACTCGTGGGCTCAGAAGTGAGCGATTTACCTTGAAAGGTACTTAGGCGAATAAAAGTAAGAATAGGTATATGCCATTAATTAAGTCTCTTGACCTTAGAGATCAACCAATTGATTTCGTTTCTTGTTAACATAAGTATGTCATCTGAATATATATATATATATATATATATATATATATATATATATATATATATATATATATATCCACAAAAGGAAAGATGATGTTTTTAGCCTTACAGGCATCTTCAGTAAGCTGGATGCATGAAATGTATCATGAATGTTACCAACTCATCTAAAACATTGAGCACTTATGTCGCAATACAAAGCTGACAGGTAGAATGGAAAACATGGTGATCACAACCATGTGATTTGATGTCTGGATAGTGTTAGCCACAGATTTTACTAACCCCTTAATTTTGGAAGGAGACCATAGGCATAAAGAACCCAATATTTAAGAAACGTTTCATTTGAATAAATGAATTGAAATTTTAGCTGGAAGTGACTAATTGGACTTATATGCAATGCAAGCTATAATTATTTATAGTGTCTTCAGGACGGTCTGAACGAACAATGAAGGATATCACCCAGTTTAACATACTGCATGTGAACTTATCTTTGGATGGAATGAAATCACAGTTCCATAATGTAACTATATGCTTTCAGTTACATGCTGAAGTTATGGTTAACATTGACTAGAACAACATATAGTTGCAACCAACGAAGGAAGAAATATATAGAGTAACCACATCAGTGTTATAGATGTTTTAAGCAGTCCCTTCTAAGAGGATAACAAGATTCATATATTTTTTTATAAAGTAATTTACATTACATTTCTGAAGGGAAATCGCACGAAAGGTGTGATCTTTGAACGAGAGTGAACTCTTCGTACAACGAGCGAGTTGATCTGAATTTATCCTTATACTTAAGGGGGGATGAGAAGTTACGTGAACCCTTGGTCATAAAGAATGGTTTACTCCAAGTGAAAAGAATCTCAAAAATGATTTCTTGTACCTTAACATACTGATTCGTAGAGATGATGTTTACGAGGGTGTTGCGATTAGCAGTGAAATATTGAGAGTAGAAACCCACCTAGTGTAGTGACCCGAACTTTTCCATGTTTATATATATTAATTGAGATTGATATTTACATGATTAAATATTTCCAACATGTTAAGCAATCAAACTTGTTAAGACTTGATTAATTGAAATATGTTTCATATAGACAATTGACCACCCAAGTTGACCGGCGATTCACGAACGTTAAAACTTGTAAAAACGACATGATGATATATATATGGATATACATATGGTTAACATGAGATTATGATAAGTAAGTATCTCCATAAGTATATTAACAATGAGTTATATACATATAAACAAGACTACTAACTTAAGGATTTCGAAACGAGACAAATATGTAACGATTATCGTTGTAATGACATTTAAATGTATATATATCATATTAAGATATATTAATATATCATAATATCATGATAATATAATAATTTAACATCTCATTAGATATAATAAACAATGGATTAACAATATTAATTGAGATCGTTAACTTAAAGGTTTCAAAACAACACTTACATGTAACGACTAACGATGACTTAACGACTCCGTTAAAATGTATATACATGTAGTGTATTTAGATGTATTAAAATACTTTTGGAAGACTTCAAGACATATATCAAAACACTCATACTTAACGAAAATGGTTACAGTTACTTTCCCATTCTTTTCTTTCATCAAGAATTCTAGTCGTATTCTTACCCGTATTATACACAACTTCAAAACGTACTTACTATGGGTATATACCAATAGGAACTAGCATGGGATTCCAATCTTGATTATGTCATGTATGACTAATCAATTTTAACTTCTACCATGAGCTAGTCAACTAACTAGAACTCCTTTTAACCCCACTCACCACTCACCAATTAACACTCATCATTCACTCCATTTCACTTCCAAATCTCTTTCTAATTCTCTCTCAACACACCCACACTATTATGAACGTATTTTTCCAGTAGTTAATCATCATCTTCATCAAAAATCACTTCAAGAATCAAGCTATAATCATCATAGGAAGAACACTTCAAGAATACTTCAAAAACCCCTTCAAGTTTACTAATTTACTTCCAAGCTTTCTAATCCATTCCAAGTAATCATCTAAGATCAAGAAACCTTTGTTATATACAGTAGGTTATCTTTCTTATTCAAGGTAATATTCATATTCAAACTTTGATTCAATTTCTATAACTATAAACTATCTTAATTCGAGCAAAAATCTTACTTGAACTTGTTTTTGTGTCATGATCCTACTTCAAGAACTTTCAAGCCATCCAAGATCCTTTGAAGCTAGATCATTTCTTGTCACTTTCAGTAGGTTTACCTACTAAACTTGAGGTAGTAATGATGTTCATAACATCATTCGATTCATATATATAAAACAATCTTATTCGAAGGTTTAAACTCGTAATCACTAGAACATAGTTTAGTTAATTCTAAACTTGTTCGCAAACAAAAGTTAATCCTTCTAACTTGACTTTTAAAATTAACTAAACACATGTTCTATATCTATATGATATGCTAACTTAATGATTTAAAACCTGGAGACACGAAAAACACCGTAAAACCGGATTTACGCCTTCGTAGTAACACCGCGGGCTGTTTTGGGTTAGTTAATTAAAAACTATGATAAACTTTGATTTAAAAGTTATTATTCTGAGAAAATGATTTTTATTATGAACATGAAACTATATCCAAAAATTATGGTTAAACTCAAAGTGGAAGTATGTTTTCTAAAATGGTCATCTAGACATCGTTCTTTCGACTGAAATGACTACCTTTACAAAAACGACTTGTAACTTATTTTTCCGACTATAAACCTATACTTTTTCTGTTTAGATTCATAAAATAGAGTTCAATATGAAACCATAGCAATTTGATTCACTCAAAACGGATTTAAAATGAAGAAGTTATGGGTAAAACAAGATTGGATAATTTTTCTCATTTTAGCTACGTGAAAATTTGTAACAAATCTATTCCAACCATAACTTAATCAACTTGTATTGTATATTATGTAATCTTGAGATACCATAGACACGTATACAATGTTTCGACCTATCATGTCGACACATCTATATATATTTCGGAACAACCATAGACACTCTATATGTGAATGTTGGAGTTAGCTATACAGGGTTGAGGTTGATTCCAAAATATATATAGTTTGAGTTGTGATCAATACTGAGATACGTATACACTGGGTCGTGGATTGATTCAAGATAATATTTATCGATTTATTTCTGTACATCTAACTGTGGACAACTAGTTGTAGGTTACTAACGAGGACAGCTGACTTAATAAACTTAAAACATCAAAATATATTAAAAGTGTTGTAAATATATTTTGAACATACTTTGATATATATGTATATATTGTTATAGGTTCGTGAATCAACCAGTGGCCAAGTCTTACTTCCCGACGAAGTAAAAATCTGTGAAAGTGAGTTATAGTCCCACTTTTAAAATCTAATATTTTTGGGATGAGAATACATGCAGGTTTTATAAATGATTTACAAAATAGACACAAGTACGTGAAACTACATTCTATGGTTGAATTATCGAAATCGAATATGCCCCTTTTTATTAAGTCTGGTAATCTAAGAATTAGGGAACAGACACCCTAATTGACGCGAATCCTAAAGATAGATCTATCGGGCCCAACAAGCCCCATCCAAAGTACCGGATGCTTTAGTACTTCGAAATTTATATCATATCCGAAGGGTGTCCCAGAATGATGGGGATATTCTTATATATGCATCTTGTTAATGTTGGTTACCAGGTGTTCACCATATGAATGATTTTTATCTCTATGTATGGGATGTGTATTGAAATATGAAATCTTGTGGTCTATTGTTACGATTTGATATATATAGGTTAAACCTATAACTCACCAACATTTTTGTTGACGTTTAAAGCATGTTTATTCTCAGGTGAATATTAAGAGCTTCCGCTGTTGCATACTAAAATAAGGACAAGATTTGGAGTCCATGTTTATACGATATTGTGTAAAAACTGCATTCAAGAAACTGATTTCGATGTAACATATTTGTATTGTAAACCATTATGTAATGGTCGTGTGTAAACAGGATATTTTAGATTATCATTATTTGATAATCTACGTAAAACTTTTTAAACCTTTATTTATGAAATAAAGGTTATGGTTTGTTTTAAAAATGAATGCAGTATTTGAAAAACGTCTCATATAGAGGTCAAAACCTCGCAACGAAATCAATTAATATGGAACGTTTTTAATCAATAAGAACGGGACATTTCAGTTGGTATCAGAGCGTTGGTCTTAGAGAACCAGAATTTTGCATTAGTGTGTCTTATCTAGTTTGTTAGGATGCATTAGTGAGTCTGGACTTCGACCGTGTTTACTTGAAAAATGATTGCTTAACAAATTTTGTTGGAAACTATATATTTTTAACATGTGAATATTATGTGATATATTAATCTCTTAACGCGTTTGATATTATGTGATAGATGTCTACCTCTAGAACAAGTCCCATTGACTCACCTAATAATAATGAAGAGTCAAATGTAAATTGGAATGATTCGTGGACTGATTCACAAGTTCCCGAAGAGGAACCGGAAGAAGAGTCGGAACCAGAAGAAGAATCGGAACCGGAAGAAGAATCGGAACCGGATGAAGAAATAGAACCGGTGGGGGAAATAATAAAACGGTTAAGTAAAAGAAAATCCTCAACCAACCGACCAAGGTTAATTATGGTCAATGGTGTTTCCGCTAAGGAAGCAAAATATTGGGAGGATTACCAATTCTCCGATGAATCGGATTCCGACGAGAATTCCGATGATGTTATAGAAATTACCCCAACTGAATTTAAAAAGGCAAAATAAAATAATAAGGGAAAAGGCATAAAAATAGAGAAATCTAATTCCAACCCCGATGAACTTTATATGTATCGTCAACCCCCGAAGTCCTTAAGTTGTAACAATGACCCGGGAACCTCTAAACCACCAGGTTTTTCTAAACCAATGTGGAAAATAACGGCTCGTATTAGGGGAACATCATATATCCCTAGAAACTTGGGAAAACGAACCAAAACCAAAGAAGAAGAAACAAGTGAGTCGGAATAAGATAGTTGTATTCGTGTGGTGTAATATATGTAATATAGTGTGCTTATGCTTTATGATATATGTAAAAATTGCTTGTATTAATAAGTATTTTTTTTTATGAATCTAACTCTTGTCTATTTTACAGTATAAAAACACAAAATGGATAGACAACCCAATATTTTAAGAGACCTACCCGGAGACATGATTGATGAAATCTTGTCTAGAGTTGGTCAGAATTCTTCGGCACAACTATTTAAGGCGAGATCAGTTTGTAAGACATTCGAAGAACGTTCCAAGAATACCTTGGTTTATAAAAGGCTTTCGTTTGAAAGATGGGGGATATCACATTGGGAAATCCATAAGTTACGATGTGTTTACTTTGACGCATATATTGCGGGGAACCCAAATGCTATTTTACGCAATGGGTTAAGAAATTATTTTGACTCAATATATCCGAATATTGGACTTCGTGATTTAGAAAAAGTGGCTAACATGCAACATAAAGAAGCATGTTATGCTTACGGATTAGTAATGTTCGCTTCTCACCAAAGTGAGAACAAGAACATCGGGCTACAACTATTAAACAAAACATTCCCACAAGTGACGGAGTCGGTAATTGGGGTAAGAAATGAGGTTTTTAGATTGTTACGGGACTGTTGGACATTACGTAACCCTCGTCCCTTTGACGACGTTACAACACGCTGTCTTATCAACGGCCATAACGGTTATGTTCCACAAGACCAAGGATGGGAAGTAGTCCTAGTAAAACCAGAATGCATGACTTGTTTCTGGACGTATGAATTACGTGTCTTTATTGCCTTTGCTGAACGACTTGTGTACTAGCTAGAAAAATCTTCACAACTATCTTGTCTCAAAGTTATTGTGTGCTATATTTCATGCTTTATGTAAAATAAGCGGTATTGTAAGTTTGTAAAATATTGTGTAAAAGTTTGAACGCGAAATATTATTATAATCAGTTTTTCATATAGAATTGTAGTAGTTGAATTGTATATTAGCTACTAAGTATGAACTTAACGGGTAGGTACTACCCGAATTTAAACTTATAAAACGCTAATATGAAGAAAAAGCTTTTATAAATGAGTTCATATTATGCTACAATATACTATTAACTACTCTTAATATTCTGTATGATTAACTTGTTCCATTTGACTATTTTGAAGGAAATGGCACCGACTACTCGACACACCGTGAATATGAATGAAGAGGAATTCCGTACTTTTCTAGCTTCAAATATAGCCGCAGTACAGGCTGCGCTACATACCAACAATAACCTTGGATCTAGCAGTACAGGAAATCGTGTAGGATGCACCTACAAAGAATTCACTGCCTGCAAACCTTTGGAATTTGATGGAACCGAAGGACCGATCGGATTGAAACGGTGGACCGAGAAAGTCGAATCGGTGTTTGCCATAAGTAAGTGTACTGAAGAGGACAAAGTGAAGTACGCTACGCATACCTTCACAGGTTCTGCGTTAACATGGTGGAATACCTATCTAGAGCAAGTGGGACAAGACGATGCGTACGCACTACCGTGGTCAGCATTCAAGCATTTGATGAACGAGAAGTACCGTCCCAGAACCGAGGTCAATAAGCTCAAGACAGAACTTAGAGGGTTACGAACCCAAGGATTTGATATTACCACGTACGAAAGACGATTCACAGAATTGTGCTTATTGTGTCCGGGAGCATTCGAAGATGAGGAAGAGAAGATCGACGCGTTTGTGAAAGGATTACCGGAAAGAATCCAAGAAGATATAAGTTCACACGAGCCCGCCTCCATACAACAGGCATGTAGAATGGCTCACAATCTAGTGAACCAGATTGAAGAAAGAATTAAAGAACAGACTGCTGAAGAGGCCAATGTGAAACAAGTCAAAAGAAAGTAGGAGGAAAACGGTGATAAGAATCACCAATACAACAACAACAGCAATTACAACAATAATCGCAACAATTATCCCAACAATCGCAACATCAATCGCAACTACAACAAACGGCCCAACAACAACAACAACAACAACAACTACAACAATCATCCCAACAACAATAATAACCGCAACAACAACAACAATCAGAAGCAGCTATGCCAAAGGTGTGAAAAGTATCACTCGGGGTTCTGCACCAAATTTTGCAACAAGTGTAAAAGAAATGGTCATAGCGCGGCGAAGTGTGAGGTCTACGGACCAGGGGTTAATAGAACGAAAGGAACAAATGGTGTCGGAACGAGTAATGGCGGAGCAAGTAGTGTCGGAGCAAGTTATGCCAATGTAGTTTGTTATAAATGTGGAAAACCGGGCCACATTATTAGAAATTGCCCGAACCAGGAGAACACGAATGGACAAGGCCGCGGAAGAGTTTTCAATATTAATGCGGCAGAGGCACAGGAAGACCCGGAGCTTGTTACGGGTACGTTTCTTATTGATAATAAATCTGCTTACGTTTTATTTGATTCGGGTGCGGATAGAAGCTATATGAGTAGAGATTTTTGTGCTAAATTAAGTTGTCCATTGACGCCTTTGGATAGTTAATTTTTACTCGAATTAGCAAATGGTAAATTAATTTCAGCAGATAATATATGTCGGAATCGAGAAATTAAACTGGTTAGTGAAACATTTAAGATTGACTTGATACCAGTAGAGTTAGGGAGTTTTGATGTGATAATCGGTATGGACTGGTTGAAAGAAGTGAAAGCAGAAATCGTTTGTTACAAAAATGCAATTCGCATTATACGAGAAAAAGGAAAACCCTTAATGGTGTACGGAGAAAAGGGCAACACGAAGCTACATCTTATTAGTAATTTGAAAGCACAAAAACTAATAAGAAAAGGTTGCTATGCTGTTTTAGCACACGTCGAGAAAGTACAAACTGAAGAAAAGTGCATCAATGATGTTCCCGTCGCAAAAGAATTTCCCGATGTATTTCCGAAAGAATTACCGGGATTACCCCCACATCGATCCGTTGAATTTCAAATAGATCTTGTACCAGGAGCTGCACCAATAGCTCGTGCTCCTTACAGACTCGCACCCAGCGAGATGAAAGAACTGCAAAGCCAATTACAAGAACTTTTAGAGCGTGGTTTCATTCGACCAAGCACGTCACCGTGGGGAGCTCCTGTTTTGTTTGTCAAGAAGAAAGATGGTACATTCAGGTTGTGTATCGACTACCGAGAGTTGAACAAACTTACCATCAAGAACCGCTACCCACTACCGAGAATCGACGACTTATTTGATCAACTACAAGGCTCGTCTGTTTATTCAAAGATTAACTTACGTTCCGGGTATCATCAAATGCGGGTGAAAGAAGATGATATTCCAAAGACTGCTTTCAGAACACGTTACGGTCATTACGAGTTTATGGTCATGCCATTTGGTTTAACTAATGCACCAGCTGTGTTCATGGACCTTATGAACCGAGTGTGTGGACCATACCTTGACAAGTTTGTCATTGTTTTCATTGATGACATACTTATTTACTCAAAGAATGACCAAGAACACGGTGAACATTTGAGAAAGGTGTTAGAAGTATTGAGGAAGGAAGAATTGTACGCTAAATTTTTAAAGTGTGCATTTTGGTTGGAAGAAGTTCAATTCCTAGGTCACATAGTGAACAAAGAAGGTATTAAGGTGGATCCGGCAATGATAGAAACTGTTGAAAAGTGGGAAACCCCGAAAACTCCGAAACACATACGCCAGTTTTTAGGACTAGCTGGTTACTACAGAAGGTTCATCCAAGACTTTTCCAGAATAGCAAAACCCTTGACTGCATTAACGCATAAAGGGAAGAAATTTGAATGGAGTGATGAACAAGAGAAAGCGTTTCAGTTATTGAAGAAAAAGCTAACTACGGCACCTATATTGTCATTGCCTGAAGGGAATGATGATTTTGTGATTTATTGTGACGCATCAAAGCATGGTCTCGGTTGTGTATTAATGCAACGAACGAAGGTGATTGCTTATGCGTCTAGACAATTGAAGATTCACGAGCAAAATTATACGACGCATGATTTGGAATTAGGCGCGGTTGTTTTTGCATTAAAGACTTGGAGGCACTACTTATATGGGGTCAAAAGTATTATATATACCGACCACAAAAGTCTTCAACACATATTTAATCAGAAACAACTGAATATGAGGCAGCGTAGGTGGATTGAATTATTGAATGATTACGACTTTGAGATTCGTTACCACCCGGGAAAGGCAAATGTGGTAGCCGATGCCTTGAGCAGGAAGGACAGAGAACCCATTCGAGTAAAATCTATGAATATAATGATTCATAATAACCTTACTACTCAAATAAAGGAGGCGCAACAAGGAGTTTTAAAAGAAGGAAATTTAAAGGATGAAATACCCAAAGGATCGGAGAAGCATCTTAATATTCGGGAAGACGGAACCCGGTATAGGGCTGAAAGAATTTGGGTACCAAAATTTGGAGATATGAGAGAAATGGTACTTAAAGAAGCTCATAAAACCAGATACTCAATACATCCTGGAACGGGGAAGATGTACAAGGATCTCAAGAAACATTTTTGGTGGCCGGGTATGAAAGCCGATGTTGCTAAATACGTAGGAGAATGTTTGACGTGTTCTAAGGTCAAAGCTGAGCATCAGAAACCATCAGGTCTACTTCAACAACCCGAAATCTCAGAATGGAAATGGGAAAACATTACCATGGATTTCATCACTAAATTGCCAAGGACTGCAAGTGGTTTTGATACTATTTGGGTAATAGTTGATCGTCTCACCAAATCAGCACACTTTCTGCCAATAAGAGAAGATGACAAGATGGAGAAGTTAGCACGACTGTATTTGAAGGAAGTCGTCTCCAGACATGGAATACCAATCTCTATTATCTCTGATAGGGATGGCAGATTTATTTCAAGATTCTGGCAGACATTACAGCAAGCATTAGGAACTCGTCTAGACATGAGTACTGCCTATCATCCACAAACTGATGGGCAGAGCGAAAGGACGATACAAACGCTTGAAGACATGCTACGAGCATGTGTTATTGATTTCGGAAACAGTTGGGATCGACATCTACCGTTAGCAGAATTTTCCTACAAAAACAGCTACCATTCAAGCATTGAGATGGCGCCGTTTGAAGCACTTTATGGTAGAAAGTGTAGGTCTCCGATTTGTTGGAGTGAAGTGGGGGATAGACAGATTACGGGTCCAGAGATTATACAAGAAACTACCGAGAAGATCATCCAAATTCAACAACGGTTGAAAACCGCCCAAAGTCGACAAAAGAGCTACGCTGACATTAAAAGAAAAGATATAGAATTTGAAATTGGAGAGATGGTCATGCTTAAAGTTGCACCTTGGAAAGGCGTTGTTCGATTTGGTAAACGAGGGAAATTAAATCCAAGGTATATTGGACCATTCAAGATTATTGATCGTGTCGGACCAGTAGCTTACCAACTTGAGTTACCTCAACAACTCGCGGCTGTACATAACACTTTCCACGTCTCGAATTTGAAGAAATGTTTTGCTAAAGAAGATCTCACTATTCCGTTAGATGAAATCCAAATCAATAAAAAACTCCAATTCATCGAAGAACCCGTCGAAATAATGGATCGTGAGGTTAAAAGACTTAAGCAAAACAAGATACCAATTGTTAAGGTTCGATGGAATGCTCGTAGAGGACCTGAGTTCACCTGGGAGCGTGAAGATCAGATGAAGAAGAAATACCCGCATCTATTTCCAGAAGATTCGTCAACACCTTCAACAGCTTAAAATTTCGGGACGAAATTTATTTAACGGGTAGGTACTGTAGTGACCCGAACTTTTCCATGTTTATATATATTAATTGAGATTGATATTTACATGATTAAATATTTCCAACATGTTAAGCAATCAAACTTGTTAAGACTTGATTAATTGAAATATGTTTCATATAGACAATTGACCACCCAAGTTGACCGGCGATTCACGAACGTTAAAACTTGTAAAAACGACATGATGATATATATATGGATATACATATGGTTAACATGAGATTATGATAAGTAAGTATCTCCATAAGTATATTAACAATGAGTTATATACATATAAACAAGACTACTAACTTAAGGATTTCGAAACGAGACATATATGTAACGATTATCGTTGTAACGACATTTAAATGTATATATATCATATTAAGATATATTAATATATCATAATATCATGATAATATAATAATTTAACATCTCATTAGATATAATAAACAATGGGTTAACAATATTAATTGAGATCGTTAACTTAAAGGTTTCAAAACAACACTTACATGTAACGACTAACGATGACTTAACGACTCCGTTAAAATGTATATACATGTAGTGTATTTAGATGTATTAAAATACTTTTGGAAGACTTCAAGACATATATCAAAACACTCATACTTAACGAAAATGGTTACAGTTACTTTCCCATTCTTTTCTTTCATCAAGAATTCTAGTCGTATTCTTACCCGTATTATACACAGCTTCAAAACGTACTTACTATGGGTATATACCAATAGGAACTAGCATGGGATTCCACTCTTGATTATGTCATGTATGACTAATCAATTTTAACTTCTACCATGAGCTAGTCAACTAACTAGAACTCCTTTTAACCCCACTCACCACTCACCAATTAACACTCATCATTCACTCCATTTCACTTCCAAATCTCTTTCTAATTCTCTCTCAACACACCCACACTATTATGAACGTATTTTTCCAGTAGTTAATCATCATCTTCATCAAAAATCACTTCAAGAATCAAGCTATAATCATCATAGGAAGAACACTTCAAGAATACTTCAAAAACCCCTTCAAGTTTACTAATTTACTTCCAAGCTTTCTAATCCATTCCAAGTAATCATCTAAGATCAAGAAACCTTTGTTATATACAGTAGGTTATCTTTCTTATTCAAGGTAATATTTATATTCAAACTTTGATTCAATTTCTATAACTATAAACTATCTTAATTCGAGCAAAAATCTTACTTGAACTTGTTTTTGTGTCATGATCCTACTTCAAGAACTTTCAAGCCATCCAAGATCCTTTGAAGCTAGATCATTTATTGTCACTTCCAGTAGGTTTACCTACTAAACTTGAGGTAGTAATGATGTTCATAACATCATTCGATTCATATATATAAAACTATCTTATTCGAAGGTTTAAACTCGTAATCACTAGAACATAGTTTAGTTAATTCTAAACTTGTTCGCAAACAAAAGTTAATCCTTCTAACTTGACTTTTAAAATTAACTAAACACATGTTCTATATCTATATGATATGCTAACTTAATGATTTAAAACCTGGAGACACGAAAAACACCGTAAAACCGGATTTACGCCGTCGTAGTAACACCGCGGGCTGTTTTGGGTTAGTTAATTAAAAACTATGATAAACTTTGATTTAAAAGTTGTTATTCTGAGAAAATTATTTTTATTATGAACATGAAACTATATCCAAAAATTATGGTTAAACTCAAAGTGGAAGTATGTTTTCTAAAATGGTCATCTAGACGTCGTTCTTTCGACTGAAATGACTACCTTTACAAAAACGACTTGTAACTTATTTTTCCGACTATAAACCTATACTTTTTCTGTTTAGATTCATAAAATAGAGTTCAATATGAAACCATAGCAATTTGATTCACTCAAAACGGATTTAAAATGAAGAAGTTATGGGTAAAACAAGATTGGATAATTTTTCTCATTTTAGCTACGTGAAAATTTGTAACAAATCTATTCCAACCATAACTTAATCAACTTGTATTGTATATTATGTAATCTTGAGATACCATAGACACGTATACAATGTTTCGACCTATCATGTCGACACATCTATATATATTTCGGAACAACCATAGACACTCTATATGTGAATGTTGGAGTTAGCTATACAGGGTTGAGGTTGATTCCAAAATATATATAGTTTGAGTTGTGATCAATACTGAGATACGTATACACTGGGTCATGGATTGATTCAAGATAATATTTATCGATTTATTTTTGTACATCTAACTGTGGACAACTAGTTGTAGGTTACTAACGAGGACAGCTGACTTAATAAACTTAAAACATCAAAATATATTAAAAGTGTTGTAAATATATTTTGAACATACTTTGATATATATGTATATATTGTTATAGGTTCGTGAATTAACTAGTGGCCAAGTCTTACTTCCCGACGAAGTAAAAATCTGTGAAAGTGAGTTATAGTCCCACTTTTAAAATCTAATATTTTTGGGATGAGAATACATGCAGGTTTTATAAATGATTTACAAAATAGACACAAGTACTTGAAACTACATTCTATGGTTGAATTATCGAAATCGAATATGCCCCTTTTTATTAAGTCTGGTAATCTAAGAATTAGGGAACAGATACCCTAATTGACGCGAATCCTAAAGATAGATCTATCGGGCCCAACAAACCCCATCCAAAGTACCGGATGCTTTAGTACTTCGAAATTTATATCATATCCGAAGGGTGTCCCGAAATGATGGGGATATTCTTATATATGCATCTTGTTAATGTTGGTTACCAGGTGTTCACCATATGAATGATTTTTATCTCTATGTATGGGATGTGTATTGAAATATGAAATCTTGTGGTCTATTGTTACGATTTGATATATATAGGTTAAACCTATAACTCACCAACATTTTTGTTGACGTTTAAAGCATGTTTATTCTCAGGTGAATATTAAGAGCTTCCGCTATTGCATACTAAAATAAGGACAAGATTTGGAGTCCATGTTTATACGATATTGTGTAAAAACTGCATTCAAGAAACTGATTTCGATGTAACATATTTGTATTGTAAACCATTATGTAATGGTCGTGTGTAAACAGGATATTTTAGATTATCATTATTTGATAATCTACGTAAAACTTTTTAAACCTTTATTTATGAAATAAAGGTTATGGTTTGTTTTAAAAATGAATGCAGTATTTGAAAAACGTCTCATATAGAGGTCAAAACCTCGCAACGAAATCAATTAATATGGAACGTTTTTAATCAATAAGAACGGGACATTTCACCTAGTGCCTTTCTTACGATAGGGTGACCACTGAGTGTACCTCAAAAAACTGATTTATCGGCCCGCGTTTTTGCCATGTCTAACCTTAAGAGGAACATTTTATGGGCACAAAGACTTCCTAACAAATTTTATAAAACTTCCATCCAAAGTGGCTCAAGAGTTTTTAACAAAGATCTTAATGATAAGATTTATCCCTAACGGAGGGTGAGAAGAAGTGTGATCCATACATGGTGTAGTCTAATATGAAAACCTTTAATAAAATCAACCAAGGAGGTTTTGAAAAACCTTTAAACGTTTGATGTGACAACATAACAGAACGAAGTTCCTAGTAAATTTAGAAGTATGTACAACGTGTACCATTTTGCACAAAACTATTTGACTTAAGTTAAACAACTCAATAAAGGAGCGATTTTTAAATAATTTAAAGGTATAACTTAATATGTACTAACCCAAAATAAGTAAGGGTAAATTTATTAACTTAACTATATACATATATATATGATTTTATAAATCGCATAAGTGACAGAATTTTTTTATTAATTTCATTTGTCCATAAATCTCGTGAGGACCGCACAAATAAACAACGTGTAAAATTTTTGAAAAACATAGTTTTTCGTATTTCAGAGGTTACGAGTTAAAAAAGATAGAGTGAAAAATATTTGAATCATCGAGTGACATGTTACTAGGTAATGAAAACTAATGGATTAAATGTAGTTTTGATAATTATCAGGACATAAGTCTTTGGGCCAGAAATGTTCACGTGCGAAGCAGTTGCTAAAAAGTGAGGTATGAAGGATAGAGCATGAGGACGAGAAGTTAATCGCTTATTGACTTTGAAAAATACCAAACAGGTTATAACTAATATTAAAGTCAGAATACTGATGGTGTTAATATCACTAAATGAGAATTCTCCTGGAATAAGTCAGGACTTAAAGTTATGTAAGAAAGAACATCGCTCCAACAGGTGTGGCAAATCAGATCCCTGAGGTAACGCAATAATTTTGAATGGTTTAAGTGTTAGTGGATACCCAAAGGCTCTGCATGACGTGGCAGTAAGTGCCTTTATCACACACACACACACATTAATCTCTAGATTTCGACGGTTGTAAAGTCTTCATGATGACTTTGATACGAATAACACGAGAAATTTTATATAATAAGTAGCAAAAATTTTTATAGAAATCGTTTAAGGTAACAATGTAAGAAAAGAAATGAAGTTCTTAGTAAACTAGAGTTATGTACAACATGTACTATTCTAAGTAAAATATCTTTTGAATAAAAGAATTGATTTATAAAATTGCATATGTACTAGTCAAAAATAAGTAATTATTTACATTATTATATATAACATATACGGTTTCTAAAATTTGTACGAATGGCAATAAAATAAATTTATATTTTTTTTATATAAAACTTTGAGAGGATCGCACAGTAAAATAGTGTGTGTAAAATTTTGGCAAACAAAATTTTCATATTTCGGAGGTTACAAGTTGGAAAAAGATTGATGAGGATCGAGAAAAAGATTTTTGAAAATTTTGGGTGATATTTGAGCAACAATGTCACGAGGTAATAAAAACTATTGGATTACAATATGGTTGATGACTATTAGTAGGGCATAAGTCCTTCAACCAAAAATGCTTAAGTGTGAAGCTGTTGCTTATAAGTGAGATACGAATGAGAGAGTGTGAGGAGGGAATTAACCACCCATTGATTTTGAAAAATTTTGAACTGGTATGACTAATATCGAAGTAAGAAGGATGATGGTGTGATTATCATCAAATAAGAAATATCTCGAAATAAGTTAGGATTTAGAGTCACGTAAGAACGAGTATCAAATAAGATTCTTGGGTAGTCTTTAATATAGAATCTGAATCGCTGAAGTGACGGGATACAATTTTCTTTATGTATCGTTGTGCAAGTTTGTCCATTGTATCGGTTTCTTTCATGACTAGAAAGTGAGAAGATTTGGTGAGGCGGTCAACAATAACCCAGATAGTGTCATAACCGCCTACCGTTTTTGGTAGCCTCGTGATGAAATCCATTGTTATTCCTTCCCATTTCTATTGTGAGATTTCGGGTTGTTGAAGTAACCCAGATGGCTTTTGGTGTTCGGCTTTGACCTTGGAACAAGTCAGACACTTCCCAACATAAGTAGCAATGTCCTTTTTAAGGTTCGACCACCAATATTGTTCCTTGAGATCGTGGTACATCTTACCAGCTCCGGGATGAATCGAATACCGAACTTTCTCTTTCATCCTTGAAAGCCAGTCCGTTCCAACTATTACATCAAGCTTCCCAAATTGATGGGTGTTAGGTTAATCTTAAGGTTCATTCCAACCAAATCTTACTATACTACCGTGAAAAATTCTATCAATCTTCTCAAATAACATCTGCTTGTGCGTAGGTAACTAATCCTTTCCAACTACTACTTTAAAACTTCTAAGTTTTATTGATATGAGGTCATCTCCAAATGACCCACCTGTTAATTTTAAGGTACTACCTTAAATTATTTCTCTATCTCTGCCAGATTACCATTAGCTTGTCCTATAGAATACTTAACTCTCATGGTTGTTAATGGCTTATTAGTCATAACACTCAGGTTCTTAGATATAAGGTTTCTATCGCTCTAGTATTAAACAACTTTGAGACAATAAAACATTGTGACAAAACGTATCCTAACTAAAATCATGATCCATGCGAGTCTCCATAGCTGAGATAACAATTGCTCTACCGCAAGTAAGTCCAAAGTTTTTCCTATTTGAGAACTTTTTCCTTAAGTGTCCAGGGTGTCTATATCTATAACAAATTTTCGGGTTATCAATTCTGCAATCAAGGCCCTTCTTGTACAGTATTTGGGCTACGTGGTTATTCTTTCCCTACCTCTAACAGACCATAATGCGTATGCTCAAGTGGTTCCTACCAAAATTTTCTTTGAATCACTTCATATTCCTTATGTAGTAACATTGGAACTTCTGCATGATTTACTTTAATATAATCACGATGGCCAGGTGTCATTATATTGTATTAATCGTACGTTCATTCCAATATCACTCCATATGGTCAATGTAACGTGATCACTTCAAGTTCTACTCAATTTCATCTAACGGTGCTTTATCTATGCTATCTCAAAACAAAATCTACATAATTAATCTCATGGCTTCTCGGTGTGGGTGTGTAGGTTCCGTAGGTCATGCATCAATGTCTAAATGTCCCGAAATTTTCTTCAAAATGTTCAGGTTCAGGTAATGTCGTTAGGTTCCTTTCTAGAAATTCAATCTGGGTCTCGTGTCGAGTTGTACGTGTAGCAAGTAGTAATATGATATGTCTTGAGGTGACTCCCAAGTCTTTGGGTATGGCTGAGCATCAATGGAAGACACTATGACCTTGTGAAAGGAGATGCCTTCTCGAATTCTCCAATGCCTAAGAGTGTTAGGGACCTAAGTCCAGAAGTGTCGTTGGATCGTCGAGTAGTGGTGAAGAATGAAAGAGATAAGTGACGGTCATGAAAGCGTACGGGATACGGGTCAACTAGCGGAATTTGAACAACCTTCTAATGTTCATACATTGTACGTGGCTAATTAGGGTGACCTCGGGGGGTGGGGCGAGCTGCGGTTACTCCGACAAGTCCTCACATATCTCCTCCTCCGAGGATCAACTTTAGTGAGCGTGTAATCCGAGGAGTACTCTTCCTAAATTGCGTGAAGTAATGTTTCGATCTCTGGAATGATGGAATGGTAGTAACAGGTGGATTACATTACTAGTTCTTAGGGTTAGACGAGTTGGAAAGGGTTCAGAAAAACATCTGAACTAGGAAAGATAAATTTTCCAAGTCGGTACAGCGGATAGCAGACATATAGCAAGAAACAGCATCAACAATAACCTAGGTAGTCTATTGCAGTACATAAAACTGTAGTAGATAGTGGTGTCATGCAGTAGTATCGGGTAACCAGTAGCATGCAGTAGTAATAAGCAGTAATATGCAATAATATATAACAGTAGCATGCAGCAGTTTCGCAGAAACAAGTAAACGAGCAAGTTGTAGATTAGTCCTATTAGTGAATCCTACTCGACTCGGTCAAGACACACTAATGCAACCTAATTCCCTACAACTAATGCTCTGATACCAAATGTGACGCCCCGTACAAAATCAACATGTACGGGTCATCAACAACAGGATCATTACACGGTTACAACACTATATGCTGTTTTAAAACAAGTTTTGCATTCATGAAAATACAACATTTTTACCAACGTCAATTGTTTTACAAAAGGTAACGTCTTTACCAACGTCAAATGTTTTACAAAAGGTAACGTCTTTACCAACGTCAAATGTTTTACAAAAGATAACGTGCTTCTACGAATAGAGAGCATTAACATAAGTACGTGACCCACAGGTCATTTCAAAACCATAGCTCGTAAATAACATAAGTTGTGAATGCAAAATAAAAGTTCCATGATTGAGACATCTCTAAACAATGTAGCAGAAGTCTAACACAGCGAGTCTATAACAGCAAGTCTATAGCACCAAGACTATAACAGCAAGTCTAACAGCGGAAGCAACAACGTCTAAGCACCTGAGAAATACATGCTTTAAAATGTCAACACGAATGTTGGTGAGCTATAGTTTGATTGTAAACAACAATGTAATGTAGACCACGAGTATTCGTATTCAAAACAGCATCTCAAATTCGTATGATAAAGTATATGCTTATTCGTGGGCACCTAGTAACTAACTTAACAAAGGAATATAAATATCACCCCCTAAAAGTGCACTTGGCGAGTGAGTATGTTCTCGAAGTATTAAACACCCGTTGAATGCTAGCGTGTGACGACCCGGAAATTTTTGACGAAATTTGAACTTGATCTTTATATGTTTTCGACACGATAAGCAAAGTCTATAATGTTGAGTCTCGAAAATTTTGGAACTATGTTCATGTATTCAATTACCCTTCAACCATTACCGACGATTCACGAACAGCTAATTGTAAAGAGATACATATATATTTAAATATATATATATATATAATAATAATTTGAAATATTATTTGAAATAATATATGATTTAATTGTTGGAAATAAATATGTAAAATAATATATGATGTAATGAAAACTATTATTATAAATGTGTATATATATATATATACATATATATATATACATATATATATATATATATATATATATATATAAATATTTCTTGTAAATATATATAATTATATTAAATATAATTGTTTAAATATATATAATATATTTATTTATGTAGTAAAACTTGCTATTTAAAACTGTTTATATATATATAGAGAGTATATTAAATATAAATGATTTCGAGCTTAATTTGTCAAAGTTTGTAATACTCGGTTAGCATTTCGCTAGTGTTCATATAGATCTAATTCATATTTATGAAGATTTAAAATAAAAGTTGGACTGTAAATCGATTACGAAGAATTTAGGTTTGATAAAAATATTTTTACCTTTTTAGATTAAATTTTAGCACTCCGTATATATTATTTGGAACAGAAAATAAATAATTAATGAACCTTTTTGATCAGGTTTCAAATAGTTAATGACTGCAATAATTAATTATACTTAAGCTAAAAATTTGGGTTTTTTTAGGAACACTTTTTATATATTAACTGTTTAGCAATGGACACGATATAGCCATCCGTGATAAACTGTCGGCACAATTGTACAAATTAATCGGCTGCTTAACTGTTTAATTATTGAAATCTTTGCATGCACTGTGTCTGTTATTATTATTATTATAATTAATTTACTTTATTCATATATCACATGTTATATATATATATATATATATATATATATATATATATGTGTGTGTGTGTGTGTGTGTGTGTGTGTGAGGTGCGTACATGAGATACTAACACCCACCATCTCCCCCCAAATCACACAACACCAACACTCGTTTTTCTTTTCTTCTTCTCTCTCACTTCCTCTTGGTTTGATTGTTTCATATTTACATTACATAACATATAGTTTACCGAGAGATATATATACAATTCATATATATACACATACATATGCAATCTTGATCAAACCCACTTCAAGACTTCTGCACTTTTGTTTTAGATTCACATTCGATCAAACCATCACTTAGCTTAAACCATCAACACCATTATCATTTGTCTTCCGTTTGCTGATTCTATTCAACAAACCGAAACCCAAGTTGTTTATTTTTGTTTTTACTTCGTGAAACCACCTACAACTTGCCTCTTTTACTATATACTTATCGATTATTCTGGCCAAGACCCAAAACCCATCACCATGGTTATTAGCTACTGCTATTTCATTGTTGCTGCTATTTGGTCTCTTCTATTTTCTGTAACCATCGAACACCAACCTTAGTCCCTAACTATTACTATTTATGTTTCATGCTCGGTTGGGATCCAAAACTAACAACACTGTAACCATCCCATCCAATACCATAAATCACCATCTTCAACCGTTAACAGCTATTTCTTGTTGCTGTTCGACGAAAGGTTTCCAAACACCACCACCATCAGATTATTTCTCTTGTAATCGACACCCAAAACAACAACCAAAGAACTACCATCACCGCCATCTGTGTTCTATCACACAACCACAAAACACCCTAGTCACCATTAAATCCTTTGAGAAACTAATGGTGCAATGTTTTTCACTTACTAATCAAACCAAACCGCCATCAACCACCACAACCTAAATGAACAACCAACCCGTCACCTACAACTATCTGTTGAAATTTTCTGTTCGGTCCAAAGGTTACACCCTACAACCATCGTGAACCCACACCCAACAAGAACTATCAGTCACCATCACCTTCGATTCTTCCTGTTCTACTCTTCACCATCATTGACAACCACCTTTGCTTCTTTATTAACCTACTCAACCAACCATCATCCAATTTACTGTAATGCTTCTATTCCTATTTAAAACCATCGAGTAACCTTTAATGCTTCATGTCTCATTCAATTTCTTCAAAACTGTTGCTTCCACAATTGTGTGCTCCAGTATTATTTTTTTTAAACCGAATCATGTGTTGGTTATCTGCTTTTTTGTGATATTTCTTTTTGGCCAACAATTATTAAACAAATTAACCCACTTGAATTATTAAAGGAGACCCTTTTTATTATCCATTTTAAATGGAAGAAAATATTACGCGTATTAGTGCTAGTTCAAGGAAACGGGCTGCTGGATGTAGGCCTGATTAAATTTTGGGCTTGTAATATATTTTGGGTCGTGTAATAAAGCTGAATTCGGACAGATTTAGTAATTGGACTGAGGTGTTTATTTTGGGCCGAAATCTAATGAGATATGATGATGATGATGAATTGAATGAGGGTTCGATAATGATATTAGATGAATGATGATTTAATTATTATGATGACTCGGTGATCTTGTGTTAATGATTAAAATTAAATGGTTACGATCATAAAGTTGTAAATGATACATGATGTGAATTAAGATGATGAAGAAGTCATGAAGAAGAAGAAGTCAGAAAGAGGATGGTTAAATATATAATCTACACGAATTATAATAGAAAAACAATAACAGAGGAATGGTTAGGATTGTTTTCGGGTTAGTAGGAGGTTGCGGGTTCAAACCCGGACTTGGGCATTTTTTTAAAGGGCTACTTCTTTGAGGTAGTTTACTTACTACTGCTGCTGCTGCTGCTACTACTACTACTACTGCTGCTGCTGCTACTACTACTACTACTACTATTATTATTATTATTATTATTATCATTATTATTATTATTATTATTATTATTACTAGTATTAATTTTATCATTATTATTAAGTATCATTATTATTATTGTTATTATTATTATTACTACTATTATTATTATTACCAAAACTATTATTATTATCATTATCATTATTAAATCTAATAATTTTCATTATTAAAGATTATTATTATAAATATTATTAATATAACTAATATTATTATTATTATTATTAATATTTTTAAACATTATTATTATTATTATTATCATTATTATTAGTAGTATTATTATCGTTACTATTTTTATTATCATTACTATTATTATTTTTAACATTAATATTATTTTATCAAGTAACTATTAGTTATATAAAACTATACTTAATACATATAATATAACTATATTTTATTTATTTAAAGTACATAAAATAAATACATTTATGAGACGTACAAATTATTATTATAAAATGATATCACTAATAAATATATATATAAATTTGTTTGATTAGAATTATATGTGTTAATGTATATATAAATGATATAGGTTCGTGAATCCGAGGCCAACCCTGCATTGTTCAGTTCCGTCGTATGCATATTTTTACTACAAAATATCGTATCGTGAGTTTCATTTGCTCCCTTTTTAAATTCTTTTGCAATATATATTTTGGGACTGAGAATACATGCGCTCTTTTTACAACTGTTTTATTAAATACCTTTGAAATCTATATTTTTGGACTGAGAATACATGAGATGCTTTTATAAATTTTTGACGAGATAGACACAAGCAAAACATTCCTCGAATGAATTATTATACAGACAGAAGTTCTGTTGATTATTATTGAATTAGCTGAACATAATAATTGCCACTAATTGATGTGAATATTTCTCCTTGATTATTATAGCTTGGTAACCTAAGAATTAGGAAAAGGGTATGGCCCCTAATTCACGCGAATCCTAAAGGTAGCTACCGGGTTTAACACCCCCACCCAGAATGTTCACTAGATGGAAGAGCTAGTGGGCGTGGTGTTTAGTACTTCGAGGTTTATATATTATTACAGACTGAAAGTTCTGTTTATTTTGGGGATATTTATGATGCGCATTAAATGTTAAGGTCGGTTACCAAGCAAAGAAAGCAAAGTGATTGTTATATATCGAGAGAATGATTTTATACACAGGTTATGTGTATGTTATTTTGTACACAAGATATGTGTACGGTTACTAAGATTTATGAAAAATAGTTTCGTACACGAGAAAGGTGTACTGTATTTAAAAGATATCGCATGTACATTACAGGTGGGTATAGGATTCGGGCCCATTTGTACCATGTACATTTAAATCTTGTGGTCTATCAAAATGATGAATTTTATTGTTTATGATAAACCTATGAACTCACCAACCTTTTGGTTGACACTTTTAAGCATGTTTATTCTCAGGTGTTAAAGAAATCTTCCTCTGTGCATTTGCTCATTTTAGAGATATTACTTGGAGTCATTCATGACATATTTCAAAAGACGTTACGTTCGAGTCGTTGAGTTCATCAAGATTATTATTTAGTCAATGATATTTTGATATATTATGAAATGGTATGCATGCCTATCAACTTTTGATGTAATAAAAGTTTGTCTTTTAAAAACGAATGCAATGTTTGTAAAATGTATCATATAGAGGTCAAATACCTTGCAATGAAATCAATTATTATGTAACGTTTATAATCAATATGAATGGGGCATTTCAGTTGGTATCAGAGCGGTGGTCTTAGCGAATCAGGTCTTGCATTAGTGTGTCTAACTGATGGTTGTTAAGATGCATTAGTGAGTTTGGACTTCGACCCTGTCTGCATGTCAAAAGTTTTGATTATCATTTCTTGTCGGAAATTACCTGCTTATCATTCTTAGTCTAGACACGTCTTACTGCAGTTAGTGCATTGATAGTGTATAGAAAAAATTCATATCTTAGCGTATCTGTTACTATAAACTTTGCCGGACAGCTTCCGTAACTTATGGGATTTTAGTATTATATATGCATATGAAAATTATGTATTGCAGGATACTAATCTACAGCCTATAATCTAATTCATATCGAAAATCCTCCATCTGATCGTACGAGATGGATCCCTCAACCAGTTCGAATTCCTCGGATTCCGACAGCTATTTCGATATGGAAACACACTTGAGCTCCGAATGCAGTATAACCGGAATGGATCAACAAATCAGTCATCACCAATTCTGAATGAATTGGGGATGGGTTTGTAGTCGACTTAATCAGTGGAGATGCGAAGAAGGTGATCCCTTCCACCAACCGAATTCACCTCTTGGTGAAGAACCTGAAGCACTTACCAGCGAACCTGTCCGAAACACCATATTCACCCTCATTGCCAGGATATCTCAAAACGATTATATGATATCCCAAATTCTGAACCTTACTCACCCGCTTATTCCAACCGCCAATCATTGCGGAGTAATAGAAGAAGTCAACGAGCTTCGCGCTCGAGTAGTGACTTTGGAGAATGTGATGCACAATTTGCAAGCATAACAAGCAACATCGACAACACCACCAACATCAACATTAATACCACCAACAACCACATCCGCACTGCAAACCTCAACTTGACAATCTATCCCACGAGCATCAATGTCATACGCACTACAGATACTGTAACACCCCGTTTTCGTAGCGCGAATGTTCCGAGAGGTTATGCGCACTTTCACCAATTTGGTCATAACTTTCTCATACGAACTCGGATTGAGGCGAATCAAAAGCCCAGACGACCGTAATTTGAGCCTGGATGTTTTTAATTTGAAGTTGTGAGCTGGAAGGCTCTAGGAGCACCGCTCTTGGCATAGGAGGGCCACTTTTGGCCCTGAGTGGGTGCTGTTGGGATTTTTTTAAAAGAGTTAAATGAGGGGTATTTGTGTCTTTTCACTTGAGGACGGATTTGTAGCCATAAAATCAGTTTTAGATCTAGTTTTGGATCATATTTCACATCCACAAACACTCCCATTTTATCTAGAGAGAGAGAGATTTCTAGAGAGAGATTTGGAGATTTGGAGAAGAAGGAGCTTGAATCGATCAAAAGCTCGAGTGTTAAAGTTGTTCATCTCGCTCCTAGCTACATTGTGGTAGTATTGGTAAGTTCTAACTCCGAATTTCATTGTTGGATTTGGTATTCAAGTTAGGGTTTTGATTGTGTGTTCTTGAATAAGACCCACTAGTTTATAAATGGGTGATTGAGCTAGTAAATGGCGTTAATAAGCATTGTTGGCGGGTTTTAGGTTGGTTGATGAAATTGATTAGTTGATAATCATGTTCGGGTGTTAATATCACTAGTTAACTTAGGTTATAAGTGATTAATTGTGTAAGCTTGCAAATGAGTGTTTTGACTTGAGATTTGGTCAAAATGGGTTTTGTGTAAATTGATGTAAGTATTGTGTTTTGATGATGAAACCTTTAGTAAAATGAGTTATTGGAACATAATCACTAGTCGATTGTGATTATAGGGGTTTTCGGGTGATATTTGACTTAGTCAAAGTGGAAGTAAGTGCAAATGGGTCAATATTGCACTTATTGGTGTTTTGGATATAAGCTAGAGTGTTTAGTGTAGTGACCTGAACTTTTCTATTTTTATATATATATATATATATATTAAATGAAATTATTATTTACATGATTAAGTGTTTCCAACATGTTAAGCAATCAAACTTGTTAAGACTTGATTAATTGAAATAAGTTTCATATAGACAATTGACCACCCAAGTTGACCGGTGATTCACGAACGTTAAAACTTGTAAAAACTATATGATGACATATATATGGATATATATATATATATATATATATATATATATATATATATACATGGTTAACATGATATTATGATAAGTAAACATATCATTAAGTATATTAACAATGAACTACATATGTAAAAGCAAGACTACTAACTTAATGATTTTGAAACGAGACATATATGTAACGATTATCGTTGTAACGACATTTAATGTATATATATCATATTAAGAGATATTCATACATCATATTATCATTATAATATAATAATTTAAAATCTCATTTGATATTATAAACATTGGGTTAACAACATTTAACAAGATCGTTAACCTAAAGGTTTCAAAACAACACTTACATGTAACGACTAACGACGACTTAACGACTCAGTTAAAATGTATATACATGTAGTGTTTTAATATGTATTCATACACTTTTGAAAGACTTCAAGACACTTATCAAAATACTTCTACTTAACAAAAATGCTTACAATTACATCCTCGTTCAGTTTCATCAACAATTCTACTCGTATGCACCTGTACTCATACTCGTACAATACACAGCTTTTAGATGTATGTACTATTGGTATATACACTCCAATGATTAGCTCTTAGCAGCCCATGTGAGTCACCTAACACATGTGGGAATCATCATTTGGAAACTAGCATGAAATATCTCATAAAATTACAAAAATATGAGTAATCATTCATAACTTATTTAAATGAAAACAAAATTACATATCCTTTATATCTAATCCATACACCAACGACCAAAAACACATACAAACACTTTCATTCTTCAATTTTCTTCATCTAATTGATCTCTCTCAAGTTCTATCTTCAAGTTCTAAGTGTTCTTCATAAATTCTACAAGTTCTAGTTTTATAAAATCGAGAATACTTCCAAGTTTGCTAGCTTACTTCCAATCTTGTAGAGTGATCATCCAACCTCAAGAAATCTTTCTTATTTACAGTAAGATATCTTTCTAATATAAGGTAATACTCATATTCAAACTTTGATTCAATTTCTATAACTATAACAATATTATTTCGAGTGGAAATCTTACTTGAACTTGTTTTCGTGTCATGATTCTACTTCAAGAACTTTCATGCCATCCAAGATCCTTTGAAGCTAGATCCATTTGTCTCTTTTCCAGTAGGTTTATCCACAAAACTTGAGGTAGTAATGATGTTCATAACATCATTCGATTCATACATATAAAGCTATCTTATTCGAAGGTTTAAACTTGAAATCACTAGAACATAGTTTAGTTAATTCTAAACTTGTTCGCAAACAAAAGTTAATCCTTCTAAATTGAATTTTAAAATCAACTAAACACATGTTCTATATCTATATGATATACTAACTTAATGATTTAAAACCTGGAAACACGAAAAACACCGTAAAACTGGACATACGCCGTCGTAGTAACACCGCGGGCTGTTTTGGGTTTGATAATTAAAAACTATGATAAACTTTGATTTAAAATTTGTTCTTCTGGGAAAATGATTTTTCTTATGAACATGAAACTATATCCAAAAATCATGATTAAACTCAAAGTGAAAGTATGTTTTCAAAATGGTCATCAAGACGTCGTTCTTTCAACTGAAATGACTACCTCTTACGAAAACGACTTGTAACTTATATTTTTGACTATAAACCTATACTTTTTCTGTTTATATTCATAAATTAGAGTTCAATATGAAACCATAGCAATTTAATTCACTCAAAACGGATTTAAAATGAAGAAGTTATGGGTAAAACAAGATTGGATATTTTTTGATTTTTGTAGCTACGGGAAATATTAACAATTCTATACAAATCATATCCTAGCTAACTTATATTGTATTATACATGTATTCTAATATATTATGTAATCTTGGGATACCATAGACACGTATGCAAATGTTTTGACATATCATATCTACCCATGTATATATATTATTTGGAACAACCATAGACACTCTATATGCAGTAATGTTGGAGTTAGCTATAGAGGGTTGAGGTTGATTCCAAAAATATATATACTTTGAGTTGTGATCTAGCCTGAGATGTGTATACACTGGGTCGTGGATTGATTCAAGATAATATATATCGATTTATTTCTGTACATCTAACTGTGGACAACTAGTTGTAGGTTACTAACGAGGACAGCTGACTTAATAAACTTAAAACATCAAAATGTATTAAAAGTGTTGTAAATATATTTTGAACATACTATGATATATATGTACATATTTGTTATAGGTTCGTGAATCGACCAGTGGCCAAGTCTTACTTCCCAACGAAGTAAAAATCTGTGAAAGTGAGTTATAGTCCCACTTTTAAAATCTAATATTTTGGGATGAGAATACATGCAATTTTATAAATGTTTTACGAAATAGACACAAGTAATTGAAACTACATTATATGGGTGAATGATCGAGGCCGAATATGCCCCTTTTGCTTGGTAGCCTAAGAATTAGTAAACCGATCTACTAATTGACGCGAATCCTAAAGATAGATCTATTGGGCCTAACAAACCCCATCCAAAGTACCGGATGCTTTAGTACTTCAAATTTGTTTTTATCATGTCCGAAGGATTTCCCGGAATGATAGGGGATATTCTTATATGCATCTTGTTAATTTCGGTTACCAGGTGTTCACCATATGAATGAATTTTATCTCTATGTATGGGATGTATATTGAAATATGAAATCTTGTGGTCTATTATTATGATTTGATAATATATAGGTTAAACATATAACTCACCAACATTTTTGTTGACGTTTTAATCATGTTTATTCTCAGGTAATTATTAAGAGTTTCCGCTGTCGCATACTTAAATAAGTATGAGATTTGGAGTCCATGCTTGTATGATATTGTGTAAAAACTGCATTCAAGAAACTTATTTCCTTGTAACATATTTGTATTGTAAACCATTATGTAATGGTCGTATGTAAACAGGATATTTTAGATTATCATTATTTGATAATCTACGTAAAGCTTTTTAAACCTTTATTGATGAAATAAAGGTTATGGTTTGTTTTAAAATGAATGCAGTCATTGAAAAACGTCTCATATAGAGGTCAAAACCTCGCAACGAAATCAATTAATATGGAACGTTTTTAATCAATAAGAACGGGACATTTCAGTTGGTATCCAAGCGTTGGTCTTAGAGAACCAGAATTTTGCATTAGTGTGTCTTATTGAGTTTGTTAGGATGCATTAGTGAGTCTGGACTTCGACCGTGTTTACTTGAAAAATGATTGCTTAACAAATTTTGTTAGAAATTATATATTTTTAACATGTGAATATTATGTGATATATTAATCTCTTAACGTGTTTGATATTATGTGATAGATGTCTACCTCTAGAATAAGTCCCATTGACTCACCTAATAATAATGAAGAGTCAAATGTAAATTGGAATGATTCGTGGACTGATTCACAAGTTCCCGAAGAGGAACCGGAAGAAGAGTCGGAACTGGAAGAAGAATCGGAACCGGAAAAAGAATCGGAACCGGAAGAAGAAATAGAACCAGTGGGGGAAATAATAAAATGGTTAAGTAGAAGAAAATCCTCAACCAACCGACCAAAGTTAATTATGGTCAATGGTGTTTCCGCCAAGGAAGCAAAGTATTGGAAGGATTACCAATTCTTCGATGAATCGGATCCCGACAAGGATTCCGATGATGTTATAGAAATTACCCCAACATAATTTAATAAGGCAAAAGAGAATAATAAGGGAAAGGGCATAAAAATAGAGAAATTTGATTCCAAACCCGATGAACTTTATATGTATCGTCAACACCCGTATTTCTTAAGTTGTGACAATAACCCGGGAACCTCTAAACCACCAGGTTTTTCTAAACCAATGTGGAAAACGACGGCTCGTATTAGGGGAACATCATATATCCCTAGAAACTTGGCAAAACGAACCAAAACCGAAGAAGAAGAAACGAGCGAGTCGGAATAAGATAGTTGTATTCGTGTGGTGTAATATACGTAATATTGTGTGTTTATGCTTTATGATATATGTAAAAATTGCTTGTATTAATAAGTATTTTTTTATGAATCTAACTCTTGTCTATTTTACAGTATAAAAACATAAAATGGATAGACAACCCAATATTTTAAGAGACCTACCCGGAGACATGATTGATGAAATCTTGTCTAGAGTCGGTCAGAATTCCTCGACACAACTATTTAAGGAGAGATCAGTTTGTAAGACATTCGAAGAACGTTCCAAGAATGGCTTGGTTTATAAAAGGCTTTCGTTCGAAAGATGGGGGATATCACATTGGGAAATCCATAAGTTACGATGTGTTTACTTTGACGCATATATTGCGGGGAACCCAAATGCTATTTTACGCAACGGGTTAAGAAATTATTTTGACTCAATATATCCGAATATAGGACTTCGTGATTTAGAAAAAGCGGCTAACATGCAACATAAAGAAGCATGTTATGCTTACGGGTTAGTAATGTTCGCTTCTCACCAAAGTGAGAACAAGAACATCGGGCTACAACTATTAAACAAAACGTTCCCACAAGTGACGGAGTCGGTAATTGGGGTAAGAAATGAGGTTTTTAGGTTATTACGAGACTGTTGGTCATTATGTAACCTTCATCCTTTTGACAACGTTACAACACATTGTCTTACTATCGGTCACAATGGTTATGTTCCACAAAACCAAGGATGGGAAGTGGTATTAGTAAAACCAGAATGCATGACTTGTTTCTGGACGTATGAATTACGTGTCTTTATTGCCTTTGCTGAACGCCTTATTTATTAACTTGAATTATCTTCGCAACTACTTTGTTTCAAAGTTTTATGTGCTATATTTCATGCTATATGTAAAATAGCGGTATTGTAAGTTTGCAAGTTATTGTATAAAGGTTTGAATATGATATATTTTTTTTTGTGATTAGTTTTTCATATAGAATTGTAGTAGTTGAAATGGTATGTTAGCTACTAAGTATGAACTTAACGGGTAGGTACTACTCGAATTAAAGAGTATAAAACGCTAATATGAAGAAAGAGCTTTTATAAATAAGTTCATATTACGCTACGAAATACTATTGACTACTCTTGATATTCTATATGATTAACTCATTTTTTTGGCGATTTTTGAAGGAAATGGCACCAACTACTCGACATACCATGAGTATGAACGAAGAGGAGTTTCGTACCTTTCTTGCTGCAAACATAGCCGCAGTACAGGCTGCGCTACATACCAACAATAACGCTGAATCTAGCAATGCAGCTAACGGTGCAAGAAATCGTGAAGGATGCACCTACAAAGAATTCACTGCCTTCAAACCTTTGGAATTTGATGGAACCGAAGGACCAATTGGATTGAAACGGTGGACCGAGAAAGTCGATTCGGTGTTTGCCATAAGTAAGTGTACTGAAGAGGACAAAGTTAAGTACGCTACGCATACCTTCACAGGTACTGCGTTAACGTGGTGGAACACCTATCTTGAACAGGTAGGACAAAATGCTGCTTACGCACTACCGTGGTCGGCATTCAAGTAATTGATGAACGAGCAGTACCGTCATAGAAACGAAGTCAATAAACTCAAGGCAGAACTTAGAGAGTTACGAACACAAGGGTTCGACGTTACCACATATGAACGACGATTCACAGAGTTGTGCCTATTGTGCCCGGGAGCATTCGAAGATGAAGAAGAGAAGATCGACGCGTTTGTAAAAGGGTTACCAGTAAGGATTCAAGAAGATGTAAGTTCACACGAGCCCGCTTCTATACAGAAGGCAAGTCGAATGGCTCATAAACTCATAAATCAGATTGAGGGAAGAATTAAAGAGCAGATGGCCGAAGAAGCCAACACGAAACAACCCAAGAGGAAGTGGGAGGAAAACGGTGACAAGAGTCACCAGTACAACAAAAATAACAATTACAACCACAATCGCAACAACTATCCCAACAACCGCAACAACAATCGCAACAATAACCGCAATTCTAACAATAACTACAACAAACATCCCAACAATAACAACAACTACAACAACCGTTTCAACAATAATAACAATCCCAACAAAAACCTGAATAACAACAACGGCAACAAAAACCAAAAACAGCCATGTCATAGGTGTGAAGAAAATCACCAGAAGTTTTGCACGACATTTTGCAACAGGTGTAAAAGAAATGGTCATAGCGCGACAAAGTGTGAGGTCTACGGACCAAAGTTTAACAGAACTAAGGGAGCAAATAATGCCGGAACAAGTAATGCCGAAACGAATAGTGTCGGAGCAAGTAATACCAACGCTGTTTGTTATAAATGTGGAAAACCGGGCCACATTATTAGAAATTTCCCGAATCAGGGGAATACTAATGGGCAGGGCCATGGAAGAGTTTTCAATATTAATGCGGCAGAAGCACAGGAAGACCCGGAGCTTGTTATGGGTACGTTTCTTATTGACGATAAATCTGCTTATGTTTTATTTGATTCGGGTACGGATAGAAGCTATATGAGTAGAGCATTTTGTGCTAAATTAAGTTGCCCATTGACGCCTTTGGATAATAAATTTTTACTCGAATTAGCAAATGGTAAATTAATTTCAGCAGATAATATATGTCGGAATCGAGAAATTAAACTGGTTAGCGAAACATTTAAGATTGACTTGATACTAGTAGAGTTAGGGAGTTTTGATGTGATAATCGGTATGGACTGGTTGAAAGAAGTGAAAGCAGAGATCGTTTGTTACAAAAATGCAATTCACATTATATGAGAAAAAGGAAAACCCTTAACGGTGTACGGAGAAAAGAGCAACGCAAAGTTAAATCTTATTAGTAACCTCAAGGCACAAAAACTAATAAGAAAATGTTACTATGCTGTGCTAGCACACGTCGAGAAAGTCAATTCCGAAGAAAAGAACATCAATGATATTTCCATTGCAAAAGAATTTCCCGATGTATTTCCGAAAGAATTACCGGGACTACCTCCACACCGATCCGTTGAATTTCAAATAGACCTTGTACCAGGAGCTGCACCAATAGCTCGTGCTCCATACAGACTCGCACCTAGCGAAATGAAGGAACTTCAGAGCCAATTACAAGAACTTTTAGAGCGTGGTTTCATTCGACCAAGCACATCACCGTGGGGAGCTCCTGTTTTGTTTGTCAAGAAGAAAGATGGTACATTCAGGTTGTGTATCGACTACCGAGAGTTGAAAAAACTTACCATCAAGAACCGCTACCCACTACCGAGAATCGACGACTTATTTGATCAACTACAAGGCTCATCTGTTTATTCAAAGATTGACTTACGTTCCGGGTATCATCAAATGCGGGTAAAAGAAGATGATATTCCAAAGACTGCTTTCAGAACACGTTATGGTCATTACGAGTTTATGGTCATGCCGTTTGATTTAACTAATGCACCAGCTGTGTTCATGGACCTTATGAACTGAGTGTGTGGACCATACCTTGACAAGTTTGTCATTGTTTTCATTGATAACATACTTATTTACTCAAAGAATGACCAAGAACATGGTGAACATTTGAGAAAGGTGTTAGAAGTATTGAGGAAGGAAGAATTGTACGCTAAGTTTTTAAAGTGTGCATTTTAGTTGGAAGAAGTTCAATTCCTCGATCACATAGTGAACAAAGAAGGTATTAAGGTGGATCCGGCAAAGATAGAAACTGTTGAAAAGTGGGAAACCCCGAAAACTCCGAAACACATACGCCAGTTTTTAGGACTAGCTGGTTACTACAGAAGGTTCATCCAAGACTTTTCCAGAATAGCAAAACCCTTGACTGCATTAACGCATAAAGGGAAGAAATTTGAATGGAAGGATGAACAAGAGAAAGCGTTTCAGTTATTGAAGAAAAAGTTAACTACGGCACCTATATTGTCATTACCTGAAGAGAATGATGATTTTACGATATATTGTGACTCCTCAAAGCAAGGTCTCGGTTGTATATTAATGCAACAAACGAAAGTAATTGCTTATGCGTCTAGACAATTGAAGATTCACGAACAAAATTATACGACGCATGATTTGGAATTAGGCGCGGTTGTTTTTGCATTAAAGACTTGGAGGCACTAATTATATGGGGTCAACAGTATTATATATACCGACCACAAAAGTCTTCAACGCATATTTAATCAGAAACAACTGAATATGAGGCAGCGTAGGTGGATTGAATTGTTGAATGATTACGACTTTGAGATTCGTTACCACCCGGGGAAGGCAAATGTGGTAGCCGATGCCTTGAGCAGGAAGGACAGAGAACCTATTCGAGTAAAATCTATGAATATAATGATTCACAATAACCTTTCTACTCAAATAAAGGAGGCGCAACAAGGAGTTTTAAAAGAGGAAAATTTAAAGGATGAAATACCCAAAGGATCGGAGAAGCATCTTAATATTCGGGAAGACGGAACCCGGTATAGGGCTGAAAGGATTTGGGTACCAAAATATGGAGATATGAGAGAAATGGTACTTAGAGAAGCTCATAAAACCAGATACTCAATACATCCTGGAACGGGGAAAATGTACAAGGATCTCAAGAAACATTTTTGGTGGCCGGGTATGAAAGCCGATGTTGCTAAATACGTAGGAGAATGTTTGACGTGTTCTAAGGTCAAAGCTGAGCATCAGAAACCATCAGGTATACTTCAACAACCCGAAATCCCGGAATAAAAATGGGAAAACATTACCATGGATTTCATCACTAAATTGCCAAGGACTGCAAGTGGTTTTGATACTATTTGGATAATAGTTGATCGTCTCACCAAATCAGCACACTTCCTGCCAATAAGAGAAGATGACAAGATGGAGAAGTTAGCACGACTGTATTTGAAGGAAGTCGTCTCCAGACATGGAATACCAA
The DNA here is from genome assembly GCF_046630445.1 of Rutidosis leptorrhynchoides. Classification (NCBI taxonomy): domain Eukaryota; kingdom Viridiplantae; phylum Streptophyta; class Magnoliopsida; order Asterales; family Asteraceae; genus Rutidosis; species Rutidosis leptorrhynchoides. The sequence continues at coordinate 239,213,529 of NC_092334.1, read as the reverse complement.
TCTCTATTATCTCTGATAGGGATGGGAGATTTATTTCAAGATTCTGGCAGACATTACAGCAAGCATTAGGAACTCGTCTAGACATGAGTAATGCCTATCATCCACAAACTGATGGGCAGAGTGAAAGGATGATACAAACGCTTGAAGACATGCTACGACCATGTGTTATTGATTTCGGAAACAGTTGGGATCGACATCTACCGTTAGCAGAATTTTCCTACAACAACAGGTACCATTCAAGCATTGAGATGGCGCCGTTTAAAGAACTTTATGGTAGAAAGTACAGGTCTCCGATTTGTTGGAGTGAATTGGGGGATAGACAGATTACGGGTCCGGAGATAATACAAGAAACTACCGAGAAGATCATCCAAATTCAACAACGGTTGAAAACCGCCCAAAATCGACAAAAGAGCTACGCTGACATTAAAAGAAAAGATATAGAATTTGAAATTGGAGAGATGATCATGCTTAAAGTTGCACCTTGGAAAGGCATTGTTCGATTGGGTAAACGAGGGAAATTAAATCCAAGGTATATTGGACCATTCAAGATTATTGATCGTGTCGGACCAGTAGCTTACCGACTTGAGTTACCTCAACAACTCGCGGCTGTACATAACACTTTCCACGTCTTGAATTTGAAGAAATGTTTTACTAAAGAAGATCTCACTATTCCGTTGGATGAAATCCAAATCAACGAAAAACTTCAATACATCGAAGAACCCGTCGAAATAATGGATCGTGAGGTTAAAAGACTTAAGCAAAACAAGATACCAATTGTTAAGGTTCGATGGAATGCTCGTAGAGGACCTGAGTTCACCTGGGAATGAGAAGATCAGATGAAGAAGAAATACCCGCATTTATTTCCAGAAGATACGTCAACACATCCAACTGCTTAAAATTTCGGGACGAAATTTATTTAACGGGTAGGTACTGTAGTGACCCGAAATTTTCCATGTTTATATATATATTAAATGAAATTGTTATTTACATGATTAAGTGTTTCCAACATGTTAAGCAATTAAACTTGTTAAGACTTGATTAATTGAAATAGGTTTCATATAGACAATTGACCACCCAAGTTGACCGGTGATTCACGAACGTTAAAACTTGCAAAAACTATATGATGACATATATATGGATATATATATATATATAGTTAACATGATATTATGATAATTAAATATATCATTAAGTATATTAACAATGAACTACATATGTAAAAGCAAGACTACTAACTTAATGATTTTGAAACGAGACATATATGTAACGATTATCGTTGTAACGACATTTAATGTATATATATATATATATATATATATATATATATATATATATATATCATATTAAGAGATATTCATACATCATATTATCATGATAATATAATAATTTGAAATCTCATTTGATATTATAAACATTGGGTTAACAACATTTAACAAGATCGTTAACCTAAAGGTTTCAAAACAACACTTACATGTAACGACTAACGATGACTTAACTACTCAGTTAAAATGTATATACATGTAGTGTTTTAATATGTATTCATACACTTTTGAAAGACTTCAAGACACTTATCAAAATACTTCTACTTAACAAAAATGCTTACAATTACATCCTCGTTCAGTTTCATCAACAATTCTACTCGTATGCACCCGTATTCGTACTCGTACAATATATAGCTTTTAGATGTATGTACTATTGGTATATACACTCCAATGATCAGCTTTTAGTAGCCCATGTGAGTCACCTAACACATGTGGGAACCATCATTTGGCAACTAGCATGAAATATCTCATAAAATTACAAAAATATGAGTAATCATTCATGACTTATTTACATGAAAACAAAATTACATATCCTTTATATCTAATCCATACACCAATGACCAAAAACACCTAAAAATACTTTAATTCTTCAATTTTCTTCATCTAATTAATCTCTCTCAGGTTCTATCTTCATGTTCTAAGTGTTCTTCATAAATTCTACAAGTTCTAGTTTCATAAAATCAAGAATACTTCCAAGTTTGCTAGCTTACTTCCAATCTTGTAGAGTGATCATCCAACCTCAAGAAATCTTTCTTATTTACAGTAATATATCTTTCTAATATAAGGTAATACTCATATTCAAACTTTGATTCAATTTCTATAACTATAACAATCTTATTTCGAGTGGAAATCTTACTTGAACTTGTTTTCGTGTCATGATTCTACTTCAAGAACTTTCAAGCCATCCAAGATCCTTTGAAGCTAGATCCATTTGTCTCTTTTCCAGTAGGTTTATCTACAAAACTTGAGGTAGTAATGATGTTCATAATATCATTCGATTCATACATATAAAGCTATCTTATTCGAAGGTTTAAACTTGAAATCACTAGAACATAGTTTAGTTAATTCTAAACTTGTTCGCAAACAAAAGTTAATCCTTCTAACTTGACTTTTAAAATCAACTAAACACATATTCTATATCTATATGATATGCTAACTTAATGATTTAAAACCTGGAAACACGAAAAACACCGTAAAACTGGACATACGCCGTCGTAGTAACACCGCGGGCTGTTTTAGGTTTGATAATTAAAAACTATGATAAACTTTGATTTAAAAGTTATTCTTCTGGAAAAATGATTTTTCTTATGAACATGAAACTATATCCAAAAATCATGATTAAACTCAAAGTGGAAGTATTTTTTTCAAAATGGTCATCAAGACGTCGTTCTTTCGACTGAAATAGCTACCTCTTACAAAAATGACTTGTAACTTATATTTCTGACTATAAACCTATACTTTTTCTATTTAGATTCATAAAGTAGAGTTTAATATGAAACCATAGCAATTTGATTCACTCAAAACGGATTTAAAATGAAGAAGTTATGGGTAAAATAAGATTGGATATTTTTTGATTTTTGTAGCTACGGGAAATATTAACAATTCTATACAAATCATATCCTAGCTAACTTATATTGTATTATACATGTATTCTAATATATTATGTAATCTTGGGATACCATAGACACGTATGCAAATGTTTTGACATATCATATCTACCCATGTATATATATTATTTGGAACAACCATAGACACTCTATATACAGTAATGTTGGAGTTAGCTATACAGGGTTGAGGTTGATTCCAAAAATATATATACTTTGAGTTGTGATCTAGCCTGAGACATGTATACACTGGGTCGTGGATTGATTCAAGATAATATATATCGATTTATTTCTGTACATCTAACTGTGGACAACTAGTTGTAGGTTACTAACGAGGACAGCTGACTTAATAAACTTAAAACATCAAAATGTATTAAAAGTGTTGTAAATATATTTTGAACATACTTTGATATATATGTACATATTTGTTATAGGTTCGTGAATCGACCAGTGGCCAAGTCTTACTTCTCGACGAAGTAAAAATCTGTGAAAGTGAGTTATAGTCCCACTTTTAAAATCTAATATTTTGGGATGAAAATACATGCAGTTTTATAAATGTTTTACGAAATAGACACAAGTAATTGAAACTACATTATATGGGTGAATGATCGAAGCCGAATATGCCCCTTTTGCTTGGTAGTCTAAGAATTAGTAAACCGATCTATTAATTGACGCGAATCCTAAAGATAGATCTATTGGGCCTAACGAACCCCATCCAAAGTACCAGATGCTTTAGTACTTCGAATTCGTTTTTATCATGTCTGAAGGATTTCCCGGAATGATAGGGGATATTCTTATATGCATCTTGTTAATGTCGGTTACCAGGTGTTCACCATATGAATGAATTTTATCTCTATGTATGTGATGTATATTGAAATATGAAATATTGTGGTCTATTATTATGATTTGATAATATATAGGTTAAACCTATAACTCACCAACATTTTTGTTGACGTTTAAAGCATGTTTATTCTCAGGTGATTATTAAGAGTTTCCGCTGTCGCATACTTAAATAAGGACGAGATTTGGAGTCCATGCTTGTATGATATTATGTAAAAACTGCATTCAAGAAACTTATTTCGTTGTAACATATTTGTATTGTAAACCATTATGTAATGGTCGTATGTAAACAGGATATTTTAGATTATCATTATTTGATAATCTACGTAAAGCTTTTTAAACCTTTATTGATGAAATAAAGGTTTTGGTTTGTTTTAAAATGAATGCAGTCTTTGAAAAACGTCTCATATAGAGGTCAACACCTCGCAACGAAATCAATTAATATGGAATGTTTTTAATCAATAAGAACGGGACATTTCAGTTAGCTTATTTGTTTGTGAATTACTTAGGTGATTTACATTTGGACGATTAGGAGCTCAAGCGGGATTGCTTTTCAAGTAACTGAGGTGAGTGGAATATTTATACACTTATGTATATAATTTGGTTGCTTGTGTGCGATGTGGTAAGTGACATCTGTTAGTATTCACTTTTCGTGGACCACAATTGAGATGGAAAATATAGCGAGTGATATTCGTGTGGATAGCTCTTCGTTGGCTATATTTGGTTTTTGAATGTGGCGAGTGATAAACGTTTGACCTATCGCTCTTCGTCGGCCACATATATGTATTGGGTAAGTGGTGAGTGTTATCCGTTTGGGGATCCACTATTCGTTGGCCACTTATCGTAGGATGGTAAGTGGTTTCACTTTTCGTCGGCCATCTTTATGATTGAGGTAAGTGTTAACATTTCGGTTGCAGTTTTCATCGGCCTCATGGTGCGTAGTGGTGAGTGGTTAACGATTTTGACCTACCGCTCTTCGTCGGCCACGTACGTGTTGCGATGGGTGGTGAGTAGTTAACGTATTTGACCTACTACTCTTCGTCGGCCACCATCGAGTCGAATGTCAACATTGGGTATATTGGGATGTGTAAGTTTATTAGCGTTGTACGTTGATTATTTCGTTTATTCGTTTATTGCGGTTTGCTAATGTTTATTGCGTTATTTGTGTAGGTGTATGCAAGTGATTGAATTATGTATGTATGCGTATAAGTATTGCATTCACTAAGCTTTAGCTTACCCTCTCGTTGTTTACATGTTTAGGTTCGGAAGCTGAGTTGGCAAGGGTATGCTCGGGACTTAGACGATTTCCCTTTTGGTTGCTTGCTTGGATTACTTTTGGTTTTGACCTAGGATTTGGTAGTTTATCCCCAAACATCATGCCCATCGTTTGTTTGGAAATTAAACTCATTTGGGTCGAAATCGCTACTCTAATGTATTTAGCTGGTCGTTGGAGTCCCAAGGGCCATTGTGCCCATTTAGTTGTCAAATTACTTTTATTTGATAAGTAAAATGTATCTTGAGTCATATTGGTTTTGTGCTTGGGATTTTTGGGTGTAATCTTACGTTGGAGCGTTTGGGTTGGGATGACACTTAGACAAAATTCAGAACTGCACTTCCCAGGTACAGGAGCGTCGCTTTTGTGGTAAAAGCGCCACTCCTGGTCAGTCTTTGGTGGTATTTTTCATCAGGCAATAGAAGCGCCGCTTTTGGCATCAAAAACGCCGCTCTTGGGTATTCAAAAGCGCCGGACCTAGGCTTGGTGCGCCGCTCCTGTCTTTTAAAAAAAAAAAATTTGACCGGTTTTAATTAAACAGTTTGGAGTTCTTACAAGTGGTATCAGAGCATGGTCTAAGGGATTTAGGTGACTTGAGATAGGCGCCTAGACTTAGACTTTTTGTGTTTGCTATTATGCGGGACTTGTAGGATTACGGGTAGGTTCAGGTTTTAGCTAGTGCCTTAGATTGTAGGTGAACTAGCTATGTATTAATTATGTTACTAATCATGTTGTTTTGTGTTGAACATCTAGCGAGATGGTTGTTGTATTCATAAGCTCGGCATGGCGTGTGAGCGTAATAATGCTTCACGACCATTATTACGGTTGCAAGCCAAGTCAAGTAAGTGATGTACAACAAGTATTGAACTAGATGGGATGTGCGAACGGTGGCGTATTTACTTGATTGTGATTATTGTTCGCGACGGTGTATATAATTTTTTCGTGTTGCGTTCCTAACCGAGTTCATTTATTAGAATGAAGACGAGGAACGGACATGATAATGGTGATCAAGGCGAGGACTCCGAGTTCACGGCTAAGGTAGAGGCCATCTTCGAACGTCAAAAGGCGGAGTTTCTAAAGGACGTTAAAAAGATGTTCTTAGATACGATTGAAGAGCAAGTAGTCAATCTAGTCAAGGAACAAGTTAAGATTGTTCTTCACGAGGATAATGTGAGGAGGCGGGACTTCTACTACAAAAACTTCAAGGATGCTCAACCTCCCACTTTCGAGGGTGAGCGAGATCCACTTAAGAGTGCTCGATGGATCTCCAATGTGGAGGGGGCCTTTCGTACTAGTGAGTGCCCTCTCGATAAGAAGACGAGGTATGGTAGTAGTATGTTAAGGGGTGACGCCAAGTTGTGGTGAGATGCGAAAATTCAACTCTATGGTCATGAACAATGTATGGAGTTCACATGGGACGAGTTTAAGACGGAATTTTTCAAGGAGCACCGAACTTCGACCGATCTTTCTAAGCTTAAAGACGAGTTGCGTGCTTTGAGGCAAGGGTCGATGGATTTAAACACTCTCAAAGCCATTTTCTTATCGAAGACCCAATTTTGTCCGGAGTATGTCGGGAATGATCATATGTTGAAGGAAGACTTTTACCGAACTTTAAATGACCACTACCAAGAGAAAATTAGTAGGAACGCGGTGAAAACTTTTGACGAATTGTTTGACATGGCAAAGAGTTTTGAGATGCTTGTCCTGAAGAGGAGTGTTTCCGATATTAGTAAGCGGAAGTCCGAGACTACGATGCATTCGAACAAGAAAAGTAAGAGTACTTCCTAGGGTGGCGAAAGCATGAAGAAGAGTGGTACCGGTGGTTTTGTGCCCACGTGTTATAATTGCGGACAACGGGGTCATTTGTCGCGTGAATGTCTGCGAAGTCTAACAAGGTTACATGTTTTAATTGTCAAAAGGAGGGATACCGAAAGTCGGCGTGTCCGGAACTAGTTGGTGATGCATGAGAACCTGACGACGATGTTCAGGTAATTTTCGATGTTTCTTTCTAAATGTGCTTATGATTTTGTTTGATGCATTTTGTGTTAGTGCGTAGTGTAATGAGGGGTAGCATTCCTTATGGAATTACCCTATGTTGATGGTCCGGTTGACGGGCGAAGGGCGTAAGACTTGGTGCTTCCAAGCATTCCTTAGTGTTGGGCGAAAGATTTAACCAAGCCATGAGAATGGGCTTTGGTGTTGTTTTGTAGTGCGTAGTCGCTTTTGTGTCGAAATAGATGAAACATAAGTTTCGTCGGGTACGGATGACTTAAGGTCACTCTTATGTTGTGATGGGTGATATCGGATGAATGGAACCCTAGGTAACAAGTCTTTTGACTTTGATAAATGTTGTGGTGGAGTCTATGTGACGTGATATCAGGTGCCTCTTTTATACCTGCAAGCGTAATGTTCGACTCCGACGGTATTGTGGTTACATTGTACTTAGGGTACCGGAGAGAAACCCTTAGGTACATGAGTGACTAGGTGGAGCTTTAACAAGTTATGGCAATCGAAGGGTTGCAAGAATAAAGTTTGTGTAATTTGTGGTACACTTTTTGTTCGAAGTGTTTAAGGATAGGTTAAGGTCCTTAGTATGCTCGAGGTTGGAGCAAGATATGGTGATGGGCCGTGTGAACCCAATTGTTAGTAAAGTCTACCTTGGTACCATTGTACAGTTGTACAAAATGCGGTTATGGAACGTAGTTCCAAGTGGGGGAGTTACACTCCCACACGAGGAGGTTTTAGTGTGAGATTTAATATGATGCTCATAGTGGATCCGAAATTTGTGTCGGGACCTAGATTTTGTCGATTTGTGGTGGAGTACAATTTCGGTTAAATTTTACTTATTATTTTGGATTTAAATTATCACCGAGGTGGTAATGTGGTAAATCTCGTTGGGAGATAATGAACGTGTTTGACGAGCAAGGTGAAATCCCTCGGTTAAGGGGTATGCGTGTCGGATTCTTTGCTTGAGAATTGTTGCCTTGTACCTATGTGCGATATAGGTGGTTCTTGCTCGATTGTGTTGGCGTTGTATACGCGCGCGTATGATGCGTGTATGTGTATAATGGATTTTACTTGGGTGGATTAGTCGCGGTGTTTAAAACTCCACTCATGGGTTTGATTGACATGTGGGTTAGTCGCGGTGTTTAAGACACCACATGGTCATGGGGGTGAGTTAGTCGCGGTGTTTAAGACATCACCCGGGGAATTAGTGATTACGCGGTGTTAAGTACACTAATGGATGTTGTGGTGAAATGCAATTTCGGTTAAATTGTATGTATTGTGGCAAGTGCTATCCAATTGCGAGGGTTCACTTTTCATTGGCCACGGTTGGAGTGTTATAAGTAGTAAGTGTTATCCGTTAAGATTCACTTTTTGTCGGCTACTTATTGGTGTGTGGAATGCGTTTTCCGTTAGAAATCGCTTTTGTTTGGCCATGTGTGAGGAGAGGTAAGTGTGATCCTTAAGGATGCGCTTTTTATCAGCCTCTTGTTGCGTAGTGGTAAGTGGTTAACATTTGATCTACCACTTTTCGTTGGCCACGTACGCGTGAGAATGTGGGGCAAGTGGTATCCAATCGTGATGATTCACTTTTCGTCGGCTCCATTTGAAATGTCCCTATCATATTGATTATAAACGTTCCATATTAATTGATTTCGTCGCGAGGTTTTGACCTCTATATGAGACGTTTTTCAAAGACTGCATTCATTTTTAAAACAACCATAACCTTTATTTTATCGATAAAGGTTTAAAAAGTATTACGTAGATTATCAAATAATGATAATCTAAAATATACCGTTTACACACGACCATTACATAATGGTTTACAATAAGAACAGATTACATCAAAAATAAGTTTCTTGAATGCAGTTTTTACATAATATCATACAAGCATGGACTCCAAATCTTGTCCTTATTTTAGTATGCAACAACGGAAGCTCTTAATAATCACCTGAGAATAAACATGCTTAAAACATCAACAAAAATGTTGGTGAGTTATAGGTTTATCCTATATATTATCAAATCATAATAATAGACCACAAGATTTCATATTTCAATATACATCCCATACATAGAGATAAAATTCATTCATATGGTGAACACCTGGTAACCGACATTAACAAGATGCATATAAGAATATCCCCTATCATTCCGGGAAATCCTTCGGACATGATAAAAACGAATTCGAAGTACTAAAGCATCCGGTACTTTGGATGGGGTTCGTTAGGCCCAATAGATCTATCTTTAGGATTCGCGTCAATTAGTAGATCGGTTTACTAATTCTTAGGCTACCAAGCAAAAGGGGCATATTCGGCTTCGATCATTCACCCATATAATGTAGTTTCATTTACTTGTGTCTATTTCGTAAAACATTTAAAAAAACTGCATGTATTCTCATCCTAAAATATTAGATTTTAAAAGTGGGACTATAACTCACTTTCACAGATTTTTACTTCATCAGGAAGTAAGACTTGGCCACTGGTTGATTCACGAACCTATAACAAATATGTACATATATATCAAAGTATGTTCAAAATATATTTACAACACTTTTAATACATTTTGATGTTTTAAGTTTATTAAGTCAGCTGTCCTCGTTAGTAACCTACAACTAGTTGTCCACAGTTAGATGTACAGAAATAAATCGATATATATTATCTTGAATCAAACCATGACCCAGTGTATACACGTCTCAAGCTAGATCACAACTCAAAGTATATATATTTTTGGAATTAACCTCAACCCTGTATAGCTAACTCCAACATTACTGCATATAGAGTGTCTATGGTTGTTCCAAATAATATATATACATGGGTCGATATGATATGTCAAAACATTTGCATACGTGTCTATGGTATCCCAAGATTACATAATATATTAGAATACATGTATAATACAATATAAGTTAGCTAGGATATGATTTGTATAGAATTGTTAATATTTCCCGTAGCTACAAAAATAAAAAAAATATACAATCTTGTTTTACCCATAACTTTTTCATTTTAAATCCGTTTTAAGTGAATAAAATTGCTATGGTTTCATATTGAACTCTATTTTATGAATCTAAACATAAAATGTATAGGTTTATAGTCAGAAATATAAGTTACAAGTCGTTTTTGTAAGAGGTAGTCATTTCAGTCGAAAGAACGACGTCTTGATGACCATTTTGAAAAACATACTTCCACTTTGAGTTTAACCATGATTTTTGGATATAGTTTCATGTTCATAAGAAAAATCATTTTTCCAGAAGAACAACTTTTAAATCAAAGTTTATCATAGTTTTTAATTATCAAACCCAAAACAGCCCGCGGTGTTACTACGACGGCGTATGTCCGGTTTTACGGTGTTTTTCGTGTTTCTAGGTTTTAAATCATTAAGTTAGCATATCATATAGATATATAACATGTGTTTAGTTGATTTTAAAAGTCAAGTTATAAGGATTAACTTTTGTTTGCGAACAAGTTTAGAATTAACTAAACTATGTTCTAGTGATTTCAAGTTTAAACCTTCGAATAAGATAGCTTTATATGTATGAATCGAATGATGTTATGAACATCATTACTACCTAAAGTTTTGTGTATAAACCTACTAGAAAATAGACAAATGGATCTAGCTTCAAAGGATCTTGGATGGCTTGAAAGTTCTTGAAGTAGAATCATGACACGAAAACAAGTTCAAGTAAGATTTCCACTCGAAATAAGATTGTTATAGTTATAGAAATTGAATCAAAGTTTGAATATGAGTATTACCTTGTATTATAAAGATATATTACTATAAATAAGAAAGATTTCTTGAGGTTGGATGATCACTCTAAAAGATTGGAAGTAAGCTAGCAAACTTGGAAGTATTCTTGATTTTATGAAACTAGAACTTGTAGAATTTATGAAGAACACTTAGAACTTGAAGATAGAACTTGAGAGAGATCAATTAGATGAAGAAAATTGAAGAATGAAAGTGTTTGTAGGTGTTTTTGGTCATTGGTATATGGATTAGATATAAAAGATGTGTAATTTTGTTTACATGTAAATAAGTCATGAATGATTACTCATATTTTTGTAATTTTATGAGATATTTCATGCTAGTTGCCAAATAATGGTTCCCACATATGTTAGGTGACTCACATGGGCTACTCAGAGCTGATCATTGGAGTGTATATACCAATAGTACATACTTCTAAAAGCTGTGTATTGTACGAGTACGAATACGGGTGCATACTAGTAGAATTGTTGATGAAACTGAACGAGGATGTAATTTTAAGCATTTTTGTTAAGTAGAAGTATTTTGATAAGTGTCTTGAAGTCTTTCAAAAGTGTATGAATACATACTAAAACACTACATGTATATACATTTTAACTGAGTCATTAAGTCATCGTTAGTCGTTACATGTAAATGTTGATTTGAAACCTTTAAGTTAACGATCTTGTTAAATGTTGTTAACCCAATGTTTATTATATATAATGAGATGTTAAATTATTATATTATCATGATATTATGATATATTAATATATCTTAATATGAAATATATACATTTAAATGTCGATACAACGATAATCGTTACATATATGTCTCATTTCGAAATCATTAAGTTAGTAGTCTTGTTTTTACATATGTAGTTCATTGTTAATACACTTAATGAAATGTTTACTTATCATTTATCATGATTAAACATAGTGTATCAATATCTTAATATGATTCATATGTATTTAGTAAGAAGTTGTTATAACGATAATCGTTATATATATCGTTTCGAGTTTCTTAATTCAATAAACTCAATTTTATGTATAAAACTCATTGTTAAAATACCTAATGAGATACTTACTTATCATAATATCATGTTAACTATATATATAATTATATATATGTCATCATATAGTTTTTACAAGTTTTAACGTTCGTGAATCACCGGTCAACTTGGGTGGTCAAATGTCTATATGAAACCTATTTAAATTAATCAAGTCTTAACAAGTTTGATTGCTTAACATGTTGGAAACACTTAATCATGTAAATAACAATTTCATTTAATATATATATAAACATGGAAAAGTTCGGGTCACTACATCATTGTTTTGTTTGTTGGCCATATTGTTGATATGATGTTACTTTAGCGATGTACATGATAAGGGTACGCTAAAGGGATTGCTAACTTGGTACAAGATTTGAAATGTTAGCTTGTTTATGTCATGCGGTCGAGGCATGAGTTCGTTCCGGTTCGGGGACGAAGCAAGATTTAGTGCTCGGTTTGGTAGAATTTGGTAAATCACGGATGATGATTTAAATCGGAAAGGTAACTTTTGAGTAAAGTCACCTAAGGAAGTTGTGAGAAATCTTCGAATTTGATGAAATTGTTGTGGACATCGAGTTTGGACGTATGTCAGAGGACCATGGATTATGGTTCCTGTTAGTTAAGTGGCAAGGATCACGGGAACGTGATCCAATTTAAGTGGGGGAGAGTTGTAACACCTCGTTTTCGTAGCGCGAATGTTCCGAGAGGTTATGCGCACTTTCACCAATTTGGTCATAACTTTCTCATACGAACTCAGATTGAAGTGAATCAAAAGCCCAGACGACCGTAATTCGTGCTCGGACGTTTTTAATTTCAAGTTGTGAGCTGGAAGGCTCTAGGAGCGCCGCTCCTGGCCTAGGAGCGCCGTTTTTAGCCCTGAGTGGGTGCTGTTGGGATTTTTTTAAAAGAGTTAAATGAGGGGTATTTGTGTCTTTTCACTTGAGGATGGATTTGTAGCCATAAAATCAGTTTTAGATCTAGTTTGGGATCATATTTCACATCCACAAACACTCCCATTTCATCTAGAGAGAGAGATTTCTAGAGAGAGATTTGGAGAAGAAGGAGCTTGAATCGATCAAAAGCTCGAGTATTAAAGTTGTTCATCTCGCTCCTAGCTACATTGTGGTAGTATTGGTAAGTTTTAACTCTGAATTTCATTGTTGGATTTGGTATTCAAGTTAGGGTTTTGATTGCGTGTTCTTGAATAAGACCCACTAGTTGATAAATGGGTGATTGAGCTAGTAAATGGCGTTAATAACCATTGTTGGCGGGTTTTGGGTTGGTTGATGAAATTGATTAGTTGATAATCATGTTTGGGTGTTAATATCACTAGTTAACTTAGGTTATAAGTGATTAATTGTGTAAGCTTGCAAATGGGTGTTTTGACTTGAGATTTGGTCAAAATGAGTTTTGTGTAAATTGTTGCAAGTATTGTGTTTTGATGATGAAACCTTGAGTCAAATGAGTTGTTGGAACATAATCACTAGTCGATTGTGATTATAGGGGTTTTCGGGTGAGATTTGACTTAGTCAAAGTGGAAGTAAGTGCAAATGGGTCAATATTGCACTTATTGGTGTTTTGGATATAAGCTAGAGTGTTTAGCGTATTTGTTTGTGAATTACTTAGGTGATTTACATTTGGACAATTAGGAGCTCAAGCGGGATTGCTTTTCAAGTAACCGAGGTGAGTGGAATATTTATACGCTTATGTATATAATTTGGTTGCTTGTGTGCGATGTGGTAAGTGGCATCTGTTAGGATTCACTTTTCGTGGACCACAATTGAGATGGAAAATATATCGAGTGATATTCGTGTGGATAGCTCTTCGTTGGCTATATTCGGTTTGTGAATATGGCGAGTGATAAACGTTTGACCTATCGCTCTTCGTCGGCCACATATATGTATTGGGTAAGTGGTTAGTGTTATCCGTTTGGGGATCCGCTCTTCGTTGGCCACTTATCATAGGATGGTAAGCGGTTTCACTTTTCGTCGGCCATCCTTGTGATTGAGGTAAGTGTTAACGTTTCGGTTGCACTTTTCATCGGCCTCATGGTGCGTAGTGGTGAGTGGTTAACGATTTTGACGTACCGCTCTTCGTCGGCCACGTACGTGTTGCGATGGGTGGTGAGTAGTTAACGTATTAGGATGTGTAAGTTTATTAGCGTTGTACGTTGATTATTTCGTTTATTCGTTTATTGCGGTTTGCTAATGTTTATTGCGTTGTTTGTGTAGGTGTATGCAAGTGATTGAATTATGTATGCATGCATATAAGTATTGCATTTACTAAGCTTTAGCTTACCCTCTCGTTGTTTACATGTTTAGGTTCGGAAGCGGAGTTGGCAAGGGTATGCTCGGGACTTAGACGATTTCCCTTTTGGTTGCTTGCTTGGATTACTTTTGGTTTTGACCTAGGATTGGGTAGTTTATCCCCAAACATCATGCTCGTCGTTTGTTTGGAAATTAAACTCATTTGGGTCGAAATAGCTATCTAATGTATTTAGCGGGTCGTTAGAGTCCCAAGGGCCGTTGTGCCCGTTTGGTTGTCAAATTACTTTTATTTGATAAGTAAAATGTATCTTGAGTCATATTGGTCTTGTGCTTGGGATTTTTGGGTGTAATCTTACGTTGGAGCGTTTGGGTTGGGATAACACTTAGACAAAATTCAGAACTGCATTTCCAGGTACAGGAGCGCCGCTTTTGTGGTAAAAGCGCCCCTCCTAGTCAGTGTTTGGTGGTATTTTTCATCAGGCAATAGAAGCTCCGCTTTTGGAATCAAAAGCGCCCCTCTTGGGTATTCAAAAGCACCGCACCTAGGCTTGGTGCGCCGCTCCTATCTTTAAAAAAAAATTGACCGGTTTTAATTAAATGGTTTGGAGTTCTTACAGATACCAAGGAGTACTAATAAAAATCAACGATGAAGTATTGATTTATAACTTCATTGAAGAAATATTAGGCAGCGATTATGTAATCTCTAAAGTTTTAGAGACTATTCATTCTAGTTCCAACCGAAAACCAAATGAGATTAATATCATATTAACTCATTAAATCAATGATTACATCTGAAGAAAATATATATGTATATATATTTTCATAAAGATTGTTGTTGGGATTTAACAAGTTCCAATATACTTAAAACATTTTAAGAATCAAGTTAAAGCGGAAGCATGTAGATATTACCATTTAAAACTTGTAATCTTTAACTAATTAAAGTTAAATCCCAATTAGGATCAAGTTATGAAATATACTTACAAACTACAAGCAAGAAAAGAGTTTATACCTACTCCAAGCTTGTTGATAAATGATGAGGATGATGATGATGAATGGAGCTCCAAAAGAATGAAACCTCAAGTTATTATACCCTAAGCTAACCACCAACACCTTGTACTTTGGTTAGGATTTATAAACACTTGAATTATACTTGCAAAAACCAAACTTTGAACCCTCTTTTCTTCCCTAAAACCCACGGCCTGGACAGCAGCTATTGGGAGAGTTTAGTGCAGTTTTTTTTTTGAAGTATATTGCATGTATGTGTAGTTCCAAGAGTCAAGATGCTAGTATATGGAAGTGGGAAAGCATGGGTCAAAGAGTCTAAGCCATAAGCATGTGAACTTACAACTCCAAGGCCACTACCTCTTTCATGTTATAAAATTAGTTTTATAAAAAGATTAGATTTTTATAAAACTCTTTATAATACTTCCATATATATATATATATATATATATATATATATATATATATATATATATATATATATATATATATATATATATATATATATATATATATATATATATATATATATATATATATATATATATATATATATATATATATATATATATATATATATATATATATTTGTTATGTACATTTATTTTTATAAAACCAAAACTTTATAAAATGTAACATAACAAAATCAATTATTTAACCCATAAATAATTTAAACTCTTGTTATATAAATTATTCCATAATTTATATATACACATCAAGTAATATTTCAGAAAACCATTTTTCTTAAAATTCAAGTGTCGCGTATTTGATCAATGATCCAATCGTTAATATCAAATACGAATAAGGTGTCGGTAAGCTTGTTATTGGGTATGACCCGACTTTGATCAAAACATATTAGCCACGTTAATTCAATATGTATCTCGGGCATACGAAATACCTTCAATCTCCCACTTGCACGAGAAACATAAGAAATTAATGCAAGTGATGGATACCACCTAACGACTGTCCATCACCCCCAATATGTTATGACTTTGTGCCATTCAATAACATCATCCCTTTCAAGTTCCCATCTCAAATATGAATAGGTGAATCTTTTATCACATCCTTTTGTCCTAGATGTCATGTCAAATCCAAGAGACACAGAGTGATCACTCTCTTCTTGATTTAACTTTATCAGGCCTTAGAAATCTGACTCTCAACGAATAAGAGGGACAAATTCCATCTTGACTACATACGTTCTAAATATGTACCTTGCATTATATCTGAGCTCTTCCTTATGAACTACCATATTTAAGAATAGCGAAGGAAAGAATCAAGGCACAATACTTGGTAAATATCCGAACCCAATATGCATCTCAGGTCAGAGGATACAATAATATTCGCCTTTACTCAAGATTACATGTGATCAACCACAAAGGCTCCATTTAGTAAATCTTGAGGGCGGGTCTTCCAATATTTGTATCCCACAAATATCTATGAACCTTGGTTGTAACCTTGCCCCACATTCATCCCGTGAATGTATACCAATCCAAGTTCATAATAGTCTAAACCTCACACTTGTTCCCACAAATGTGATCGACTACGAAATTTAGAATAATTTCTTATTTCATGGATTAAATATGCAAAATAGGAACTTGACTCAACATAAATTAATACCATAATTATATTAATGAGTTTGAACAATTTCGTTCCGTTACAATACTTAAAACAGATCATGACCAACCACTAAATATCGAAGCCCTAATGCACAAACATGTCCTGCATGTTTTGCTCCATGTAAGAGCTTCGTGAGAGGATTCGATATGTTAAGATCTGTGTGACCTTTGCGAATACATATCTTTCCCTTTTCAACTTCATCCCTTATGTAGTTGAATCTCCGCTCAATGTGACGGGTCTTTTGGTGAGCACGAGGTTCCTTGATTTGAGAAATCGCACCCTCGTTGTCACAAAAGATCTCAAGAGGGTCCTGAATGGAAGGGACTACTCCTAAGTTGTCGATGAATTTCTTCATCCATGCAGCTTCCTGAGCTGCCAATGAGGCGGCAATGTACTCTGACTCTGTAGTGGATAATGCAACAACATCCTGTTTTGAACTCTTCCAAGAGACCGCACCTCCATTTAATGTGAAGACATAACCGGATTGTGATCGAGAATCATCTCGATCAGTTTGGAAACTCGCGTCCACGTAACCTTTTACAGCGAGTTCCTCCTCACCAGACCCATATATTAGAAACATATCCTTAGTCCTCCTAAGGTATTTCAATATACTTTTAACCGCAATCCAATGACTGTTTCCTGGGTTATTCTGGTATCTACTTGTCAAGCTAAGAGCGCATGACACATCCGGTCTAGTGCATATCTTTGCATACATGATTGACCCAATAGCAGATACGTACGGGACTTTCTTCATTCTCTCTTGTTCATGTTTCGTGGTAGGACACTGAGATGAACTGAGAAGCGTTCCTCTTTGAATAGGTACCAAACCTTTCTTAGAGTTGTCCATCTTGAACCTTTTCAAGATCTTTTCAATGTATGCACTTTAATTCAAACCTATCAGTTTCTTGGATCTATCGCTGTAGATCCCAATCCCTAAAACGTATTGTGCTTCTCCAAAATCCTTAATGGAGAAACATTTACTTAGCCAAGTTTTAACACCTTGCATTGCCGAAATATCGTTCCCAAATAATAATATATCATCCACATATAGTACAAGGAACATGATAGTGCTCCCACTAGCTTTCTTGTATACACAAGCTTCATCACCATTTTTAATGAAGCCAAATTTCTTGGCCTCCTCATTAAAACGACGATTCCACATTCTAGATGCTTGTTTCAATCCGTAGATTGACTTCTTTAACTTGCATACCTTTTTAGGATATTTCGGATCAACAAAACCTTCAGGCTGAACCATATAGACATCTTCCTCAAGATGTCCATTTAGGAAAGCGGTCTTGGCATCCATTTGCCATATTCATAATCATAATGAGCAGCAATGGCAAGTAATATCCTAATAGACTTTAGCATTGCCACAGGCGAAAAAGTTTCATCATAGTCAACCCCTTGAGTTTGAGTGAAACCTTTTGCTACAAGTCTAGCTTTATATGTATCCAAGTTTCCATGTATGTCGGTTTTCATTTTGAAAAGCCATTTACAATCAATTAGCCTTGTGCCAGTAGATTGTGCAATAAGTTCCCAAACTTGGTTGTCATACATGGATTGCATCTCAGCATTCATGGCTTCCTGCCATTTATCTTTATCAATCCTTGATAAAGCATCTTAGTAGTTGGTCGGTTCATCCAAATCAACCACATAGCAACCATCTATGAGATACCCATATCTCTCAGGAGGATTACTAATCCTACCAGATCTACGAACATTTTGTATACTTTGATCATCCATTTGATCATTCTCAATATTTTCATGTTGAGTGCTAGTGTCAACCAATTGTGTATCATCTACTTGATCATGAACCTCTTTAAGATCTATCTTCCTTTCACTATTACCTTCCATTAGGAACTTAGTTTCAAGGAATTCAGCCTTTCGAGCAACAAATACATTTTGCTCTAATGGATCATAGAAATAGTATCCCATATCATCCTTAGGATATCCTATGAAGATACACTTCGTGGATCGAGCATTCAACTTATTAGGGATGTAACGCTTAGGGTAATCTTCACATCCTCATACCTTTAAGTATGATAGAGATGGAGGTTTTCCAAACCACATCTCATGAGGAGTTCGTTCCACTTTCTTGGTTGGGGCCATATTTAAAATACGAGCCGTGGAGCATAGACAATAAGCCTAAAATGATAGAGGTAACGAGCTTCTTGCCATCATAGATCGAACCATATCCATTAGGGTTCGGTTCCTCCTTTCTGAAACTCCATTATGTTGGGGCTTTCAAGGAGGAGTAAGTTGCGAGATAATCCCACAACTTCTAAGATGATCTTGAAAAGCATCGCTTAGGTATTCACCTCCTCTATCGGTACGAAGTACCTTGATTGTCTTATTGAGTTGATTTTGTAATTCGTTTTGATATTTCTTGTTCAAAAGTTTCATCCTTGTGTCTTAATAAGTAGACATATCCGAAATGACTGAAGTCATCAATGAAAGTAACGATGTATCTTTCACCATTCCTAGTCATGGGCTTAAAGGGTCCACATACATCCGAATGTATTAATCCCAATAAGTCCTTAGCCCTTTCATAGGCCCCTTTTAAAGGTGCTTTAGTCATTTTGCCTTGTAAACAAGATTCACATACATCAAACGAGTCTAGTTCATTTGATTTCAAAAGTCCATTCTTTTGAAGTGTATGCATTCGATTCTTATTCATGTGACCAAGGCGACAATGCCATAAGTAGGAATCACTCAAATCCCTTTTGAGTTTCTTGGTGTTTGCATGGTATATTGAGCTATTGTATGATGTGTTATCATGAACCAATTCATAAATCCCATTCACAGGCGAAGCCTTGAAATAGAACACATTATCTAAGGAAACATGGATATAATCATTAATGAAATTAAGATTAAAACCACATTGTTTCAAACGGGATACAGAAATAATGTTTCGAGATAAATCGGGTGCATACAAAACATTTTTCAAAATAAGCTCCAAACCACTTGGAAGCTTCAAAATAAAGTCTCATTGAGCTACTACTTGCACCTTAGCCCCATTTCCCATGAAGAGACTTGATGTTACCGCTTCTTGTCTACTTATTTTGAACCTCTGCATAGAATTGCAAATGTGAGTTCCACATCCTGTGTCTAATACCCATGTATTAGAAGAAGTAATACTAAGCTCAATGTATACCATATATACATTACCTGAGGTTTGCCCTGCATCCCTCTTTTCTTTCAACTCCTTTAGGTAGACCGGGCAGTTGCGTTTCCAGTGACCCATTTCACCGCAACCAAAGCACAGATCTTCCTTGGGGTTAGCTTTACCAGCAACCTTTTGCTTCTTGTTATTGTTGGTTGGGGTAACCATCTTCCCCTTTCCCTTGCCCTTGCCTTGGTAGGCGGGTCCTTTCCTCTTAGCCGTCTTTGGCTTAGAAGTGTTATTGTTTTTGGACCCGCCTTCATTGATCATAAACATGGGTGAAGCCTTTTTACCCATGCTCACTTCGGCCATCTTAAGCATGGCATGTAATTCGCCAATGCTCTTATCCCATCCATTAATGTTGTAATTCATTACAAATGTGTCAAACCTCTTTGACAAAGAATTAAGGATAAGGTCCTGATAGTGCTCCAAATGAACATATATTTAGTATCAATATCCTTCCAATATGTAAAGTTTTCAGTTGCAATTGTTCTATTTACAAGTGATATTCGTTTAAATAATAAAAAGTGAAGACAAAAGGCAGATTCGATGAATTGAAGACGCAAACAGCCAAAAAGCTCAAAAGTACAAAGTACAATCCAAGAGGTTCAATTTATTGATGAGAAACGTCTAAAAATTACAAGAGTACAAGTTATAAAACGCAAAGTACACGATATAAAATAATACGCAAGGACGTTCGAAAATTCGGAACCGGGACATGAGTCTACTCTCAACGCGCAACGCAACGGTGCAAAAATTACAAGTCAACTATGCACATAAATAAAATATAATATTTAAATAATTCTTAAAATTATTTATATATTATATTATTATTTAATAACGTCGACAAGCAAAGATCCAAAATCATGTGAGCTGGAAATTCAAACTCCGTGACTCGCGGAGTTTGAAGGGTAAAAGTGCCGCAACTCGCGGAGTTTGAAATTTCAGAAATGTCCTATAAATATCAACGTTTTCTGCCGAGTTTTAAATACACCAAAATAATAATAATAATACTCCCTATGTAATAATAATATATATATAATATATATATATATATAGTATAGGTTAGTTTTATATTAGATTAGTTTGGGTTAATGTAAAGGTTATTTTACGGGTTTTAAATTTGGAGCTCTGTCCGTGTAACACTACGCGATAAATAATCAATGTAAGCTATGTTCTCATTTTTAAATTAATGTCTCGTACTTAAGTTATTATTATGCTTATTTAAGACGAAGTAATCATGATGTTGGGCTAAAAATATTAAAATTGGGTAATTGGGCTTTGTACCATAATTGGGGTTTGGACAAAAGAACGACACTTGTGGAAATTAGACTATGGGCTATTAATGGACTTTATATTTGTTTAACTAAATGATAGTTTATTAATTTTAATATAAAGATTTACAATTGAATGTACCTATAAATAACCATATACACTCGATCGGACAAGATGGGCGGGATATTTATATGTACGAATAATCGTTCATTTAACCGGACACGGGAATGGATTAATAGTCTATGGAATTATTAAAACAGGGGTGAAATTATGTACAAGGACACTTGGCATAATTGATAACAAAGTATTAAAACCTTGGGTTACACGCAGTTGACATCCTGGTGTAATTATTAAACAAAGTATTAAAACCTTGTTACAGTTTAAGTCCCCAATTAGTTGGAATATTTGACTTCGGGTATAAGGATAATTTGACGAGGACACTCGCACTTTAAATTTATGACCGATGGACTGTTATGGACAAAAACCAAACGGACATATTAAATAATCCAGGACAAAGGACAATTAACTCATGGGCATAAAACTAAAATCAACACGTCAACCATCATGGTTACGGAAGTTTAAATAAGCATAATATATTTTATTTCATATTTCCTCGTACTTTTATTTATTGTCATTTTAATTATTGTTATTTATTTTATTGTTATTTAAATATCATCATTTACTATACGTTTCGCTTAAAATATAAAATCGACAAACCAGTCATTAAACGGTAAAACCCCTTTTATAATAATAATAATTGTAATATATAATTATATATATTTTGTACAAATATAGTTATTTAAAATATAGTGTGAAATAACCGTCTCCCTGTGGAACGAACCGAACTTACTAAAAACTATACTACTCTACGATTAGGTACACTACCTATAGTGTTGTAGTAAGGTTTAGGTATATCCATTCTATAAATAAATAATTAAAACTTGTGTAATATTTCGTCGTATTTCGTATTTAAATTAATACTATTTCAAATTGTATCGTATTTAATAGTTTTTCCTAGTAAAATATAAGCTATTTCATATACACCTCTGCGCACATCAAGTTTTTGGCGCCGCTGCCGGGGAACTCGGCGAAACGCTATATTTTTAATTTATTTTTGTATAAATATATTTATATATCATTTTAGAAAAACAATATAAAATTTAAAAAAAAAAACAAAAACACGTTTTTCAATCTCCGCGTCTTGCGGAGGTTTTCTGGTACGGATCACCGTGACTCGCGGAGTCGCCCTGGCAGACCTGACCACGGAACCCTAATCGCATTTAATACGGAGTATATTAATTATTATTATTTTTAAAACCCTAATTAGTTTAATTAATTTAATATTTAGTTTTAATTTTAATTAATTAGTAATAATTAATTTTAATTAGTTTTATTTATATATAAAAATTAATACTATTATAAAATAAATATAAAAATAATATTTTTATAAAAATAAGTAATTTTATCACTTTTTATAATTTGTATCCTTTTATTTAGTGTAATCGTAATATTTTGTATATTTTTCGTTCGCAATTAGTTTTAAAATTAGTTTTAAAATTAGTTTTTCCGTAGTTATTTTATATGTATAGATTCTTAGGCTTTGCCGTAAAATCCCTTAAGTGCTTTTTCTTTAGATTAAGATTTAGGCGCTTTGAAATTTTGCGACGCCGTTTTTCGCTTTAGTTTTAAATAGATTTTAGTGCCTTTAAGTAATTGCCGTTTTCTGAATAAAATTGCATTTACCTTTAGACCTTTAGGCGCAACTTTTTAGATATAATTTTTAGACTTTTAAGTTTCGACGTTTTTCTTTCTTATTTTTATTTTTCGACGTTTTTCGACACGTATTCTTTTTCTTTCTTATTTCTCGATGATCTAGTTTTTAGGACTTAGAATTTTCTCTATTTCTTCTCTATAATTTCTTTAAAATTTCAACGAAAAATTATTTTAAGCGGTTAAATTGATAGACATCCAAATTTTCTGCTTCGTAGTAATAGTTGGATTTGTTAGTGGCTGAGTTGTGAGCTTCCGATTTAAAGGGTTCTGGCTCCCTGCTGCATCTATTGGCTATTCAAAACGTGGGCAAAAGCAGAAAAGTCTATTAATTTGATAACTTATATAATTTTTTTTTATTTTATAACTAATAGGATAATTAGTAAATGCACCACATTGTAGCTAAAATTTGGTAATAAACGCATTATGGAAAATCTCAAAAATATCTTAGAAACTCTTTAAGACATCCGAAATCAATTTCATCAATACTCTCAAACATGTGTTGATGACAATTCATTCGGTCAATCTTGGATCACGAATGACGAAACAATAACTGGTTGTGAAATCTGTGGAGATTATCACTCAACATGGGAATGTTATTATTACGTTCCTATGGAAAATTATGCACCCATGGAACCTGAATGGAACGATTATGAGGAATACAATTCTAATTGGGATTATTCACAAGAATATATCCAAACTCAACAACCAGAAGACGAGGAAAATTATGTGCCTGAAAATTCTTTAGATTATATGAAAATCAAAATCGAAGAACTTGATGCTCAAAATGAACAAATGAGAGAGTTTGTAAATCGGCAAGCTGAAACCCTATCAGATTACACACCTGTTGATCTGAGGAGTAGTGTGAAAGAAAATCTCAGATCATCGAATTTTGATGAATTCGAGAGCTCCGAAATCACCAACTATCCCGATGATACTTTTTATTCAGTTTTACCAATTTCACAACATATCGACACATTAGCCTCTACCGACAAAATCATCGATCCATCAATGAATGAAGAAGAAGTAAGGGTGACAAATTGGTACTCTTGGGAAAACGATAACGTTGAAAATTTTACCCCCGAGGCCAAACCGAACTTCACCATTACACAACCTTCCAACCCAATATTCTCAATAGACGAGTCATCTACCGAAGATGAACTACGAGCTGTAATAGATAATGACACCTCAGATTTCACCCAATCGGGTAATAGAGGTGAAAACTTTGATCACGAGAATAAAAGGAAGGAAATATTAGGAATTGTCCACCTTATAGAAATAAGTATGTCGGTGTATATCGATCCATTTGACCAAGAACCAGAAAAGAGACATATCCATTTACTAAAAGCTACACTTAAAAAATAATTAGGTAGTGACGATCGGGTGGGTCTAAACTTTAAACCCATTGATATAATATATACCACCCGAGATGTAAATAACTGGCTCACTGTTTTAATTCGTGGAACTTATTCTACCGACTTCACATGTCGTCAGCTAAGTATGGGGAAGTCTAACCCCACTTAACGTTAAATTAGGGGTTCGGGTTAATGCATAACTAGTTAATAAAAATGCATGATAAGTTAGGGTAAAAGACGCATTTTCAAAAATTATCAAACAGTTCAGAAAAGCAACCATTTTTGAAGAAAAACATGTGTGATAAAACAAAAAGGAATGACGATGAGGCGCGCCATCTATCATTCAACGAGCTTTGTAAGTACAAACTAGGTATTCTTAATCACTTTTCTACACTAATCACCCTCATGAATTTATAATTATAGTCTGATTTCATGCAAATGAGGGCATTGCATGATCTCAAGTGTGGGGAAGGGTTATAAATTCTCTCGGGTTTACACTTGGTTTATTTGCCAAATTTTGTGAAAATTTGAAAAAAATTTCAACTAAACGAAGTCAAAATCATGTTTATACATATTTATGAACGATGAAAACTAGGTGTTAATACCGAAATTATCGTTACCTCGAAAAGGCCATAAATTGAGAAATAACTTAAAACGCTTGAATTCATTTAAAATGGAATAAAGGAGAATAAAAAGGCAAAGAAAGAAACTAAGTGTGGGGAGAATGTACCAAGTTATTCAATTAAAAACTATCTATCACATGTTTTTGTAAAGTTATTGCAGGTGCTTTTGTTTTGGACTAAATTAACCGCTTTACCCAGTTTATCTGAAAGAATAGATGGATCTACACGATGAATCAATTCCATCATTAAAAGGAAGTAAAGTCTTCCGAAAAAGACACGCGCTTCTTGATTTAGGTCAGGAAGTTGTCGTCCAGACCAGCTGTAGGTTGACGAAAAATCTAGAAAAGTCATCACTAAAATCAGCAGGAAATCCACGGACCTCAGCATAAAACAGGGTCACCAGGTGGTCAGATTTATCCTAACTATGAGAAGGATTTATCTCGTACAATGGGGGGCACCGTGCAAATTAGCTTGATAAGACTAATGAATCAGATCCCCAGAAAGGATAATCTCCTTAAAAGATCAAAAATCAGCTTTTAAGCCTGATATTACTCAATCCTTGAGATTGACCTTAAAGATTGAGAATTCAAACTCATGGAATTCAATGATATCTAAACTCGAGCTTGAAAGAGAAAATATTTTGATCAAATTATAAACCGATTTTTTTTTTGAAAACCCATTTTCAATGCGTTCATTACCAATGAACGTAAAATCCTAGGAATTCACCTGGAATTCATTAGGTCACCTGAACCAAATCGGGTGTCAACCGTAAGAACGGTGGTTGCATAGCATGGTCGGAGACAGAACCTTTGTGCCAGACCGAAAAATCATGGGATGATCTTTACTATTGCTCCTACAGAGGATAGTACTAGCATCCGACATGTTTATAGACCATAATCAAAAGCATGTCACGGGACATTGCCTTAACAGTTGCTTGTTCATTGCTTTCCTTTACAACCGGACGGTAGTTTGCCGAAAGGTAATATACGGGACAAGTAAACTGGACGTGTTGCTTTCCTAATACAAGGTTAGTAAGTGGGTGACACAAAACCATAAGTTTTGAGCTAAAATTTTCAAATCTGAAACCCACAAAACCCACAAAAATATTTTGCAACACCGGTGAAGGGTTATTCCGGAAAACTTATCTAGGGTAAAAGCTAGATTGAATTTTCAAAGATCAAATGTTTTCATAAAGATCCAATTTCCTAAAGGATCTAAATTTTCTTTGTCACGTGGGACTTTAAACCGCCTTTCAAATGTGCACTTTGCTTTGGAAACCGAAAGTAAATCGGCTATTTGATTGCAAGTGTCGTTGACCTAAACCCGAGGCAACTATGGATGACACACCCACCTTTAACCATGGTTCTATCATTACTATCATTGTTTATACCGCCGTATCAAAATCACTGATATATAAAGTGTGAAGAATAAAGAAGTGATTCGTATGTTTTTATTTCAAGACTGTATTGCTTGAGGACAAGCAACGTTCAAGTGTGGGGATATTTGATAGTGCTCCAAATGAACATATATTTAGTATCAATATCCTTCCAATATGTAAAGTTTTCAGTTGCAATTGTTCTATTTACAAGTAATATTCGTTTAAATAATAAAAGGTGAAGACAAAAGGCAGATTCGACGAATTGAAGACGCAAACGGCCAAAAAGCTCAAAAGTACAAAGTACAATCCAAGAGGTTCAATTTATTAATGAGAAACGTCTAAAAATTACAAGAGTACAAGTTACAAAACGTAAAGTATACGATATAAAATAATACGCAAGGACGTTCAAAAATTCGAAACTGGGACATGAGTCTACTCTCAACGCGCGATGCAACGGTGCAAAAATTACAAGTCAACTATGCACATAAATAAAATATAATATTTAAATAATTCTTAAAATTATTTATATATTATATTATTATTTAATAACGTCGACAAGCAAAGATCCAAAATCATGTGAGCTGGAAAGTCAAACTCCGCGACTCGCGGAGTTTGAAGGGTAAAAGTGCCGCAACTTGCGGAGTTTGAAATTTCAGAAATGTCCTATAAATATCAACGTTTTCTGCCGAGTTTTAAATACACCAAAATAATAATAATAATACTCCCTATGTAATAATAATATATATATAATATATATATAGTATAGGTTAGTTTTATATTAGATTAGTTTGGGTTAATGTAAAGGTTATTTTACGGGTTTTAAATTTGGAGCTCTGTCCGTGTAACACTACGCGATAAATAATCAATGTAAGCTATGTTCTCCTTTTTAAATTAATGTCTCGTACTTCAGTTATTATTATGCTTATTTAAGACAAAGTAATCATGATGTTGGGCTAAAAATATTAAAATTGGGTAATTGGGCTTTGTACCATAATTGGGGTTTGGACAAAAGAACGATACTTGTGGAAATTAGACTATGGGCTATTAATGGACTTTATATTTGTTTAACTAAATGATAGTTTGTTAATTTTAATATAAAGATTTACAATTGAATGTACCTATAAATAACCATATACATCGGAAACGATGGGCGGGATATTTATATGTACGAATAATCGTTCATTTAACCGGACACGGGAATGGATTAATAGTCTATGGAATTATTAAAACAGGGGTGAAATTATGTACAAGGACACTTGGCATAATTGATAACAAAGTATTAAAACCTTGGGTTACACGCAGTCGACATCCTGGTGTAATTATTAAACAAAGTATTAAAACCTTGTTACAGTTTAAGTCCCCAATTAGTTGGAATATTTGACTTCGGGTATAAGGATAATTTGACGAGGACACTCGCACTTTAAATTTATGACCGATGGACTATTATGGACAAAAACCAGACGGACATATTAAATAATCCAGGACAAAGGACAATTAACCCATGGGCATAAAACTAAAATCAACACGTCAACCATCATGGTTACGGAAGTTTAAATAAGCATAATATATTTTATTTCATATTTCCTCGTACTTTTATTTATTGTCATTTTAATTATTGTTATTTATTTTATCGTTATTTAAATATCGTCATTTACTATACGTTTCGCTTAAAATATAAAATCGACAAACCAGTCATTAAACGGTAAACCCCTTTTATAATAATAATAATTGTAATATATAATTATATATATTTTGTACAGATATAGTTATTTAAAATATAGTGTGAAATAACCGTCTCCCTGTGGAACGAACCGAACTTACTAAAAACTATACTACTCTACGATTAGGTACACTACCTATAGTGTTGTAGCAAGGTTTAGGTATATCCATTCTATAAATAAATAATTAAAACTTGTGTAATATTTCATCGTATTTCGTTTTTAAATTAATACTATTTCAAATTGTATCGTATTTAATAGTTTTTCCTAGTAAAATATAAGCTATTTCATATACACCTCTGCGCACATCAGGTTCGTGGCTAATTCATTAGACATGTTGCAGTTTAGACGGTTCACTCGATCAATTAGGCTTTTCAAATTAAGGACATAAGATGAAATGGATTGGGAGTCGTCCATCCGACATGCATGAAGTGCTCAAACCGTTTCGAAGCGCTCGACACGAGCTTGTTGAAGGAACATCTCCTTCAATTGTGTGATCATGTCATATGCACTATGATGCTCGAAATCCTTTTGGAGTTCTGGTATCATAGTCCCAAGCATGAGGCAAGAAACTTGCACCGAATTGGTGCAATATTTCTCCCAATAAGCCATGCCTTCCGTATCATCCTCGTCCGGTTGATCGGGAATGGGGTCTTCCAACACATACGCCCTATCCTCTAGTTTGAGGACAATTCTTAGATTGCGAAACCAATCCATGAAGTTCATATGGTTGAGTTTTTCCTTTTCGAGGATTGACCTCAACGATAGGTTGTTAAAGGTGATTGGTGCGTTTGGAATGTTATTGTTATTGGCGGCCATCTACAAAATTTAACAAAGTTGTTTAAGTATTAATTTTAATTTAACAATCAATACCCTTTAAATCCAATTGATATTTATTAAATTTTAGAATCCAAAGGTAAACCAAATTTCGGTTAGGTGACCTTTATCCCGTCATTTGATTTAACTAGGTAGTCAATATATGATAATTGCAATCCTTTTGCAACTTCTAAGTTATGGGATCATGCAATCCTTTTGCATGGTGAAATGTCCCGTTCATATTGATTATAAACGTTCCATATTAATTGATTTCGTTGCGAGGTTTTGACCTCTATATGAGACGTTTTTCAAAGTCTGCATTCATTTTTAAAACAACCATAACCTTTATTTTATCAATAAAGGTTTTAAAAGCATTACGTAGATTATCAAATAATGATAATCTAAAATATACTGTTTACACATGACCATTACATAATGGTTTACAATAGAAATATATTACATCGACATATGTTTCTTGAATGCAGTTTTTACACAATATCATACAAACATGGACTCCAAATCTTGTCCTTATTTTAGTATGCAACAGCAGAAGCTCTTAGTATTCACCTGAGAATAAACATGCTTTAAACGTCAACAAAAATGTTGGTGAGTTATAGGTTTAACCTATATATATCAAATCGTAACAATAGACCACAAGATTTCATATTTCAATACACATCCCATACATAAAGATAAAAATCATTCATATGGTGAACACCTGGTAACCGACATTAACAAGATGCATATATAAGAATATCCCCATCATTCCAGGACACCCTTCAGATATGATATAAATTTCGAAGTACTAAAGCATCCTGTACTTTGGATGGGGTTTGTTAGGCCCAATAGATCTATCTTTAGGATTCGCGTCAATTAGGGTGTCTGTTCCCTAATTCTTAGATTACCAGACTTAATAAAAAGAGGCATATTCGATTTCGATAATTCAACCATAGAATGTAGTTTCACGTACTTGTGTCTATTTTGTAAATCATTTATAAAACCTGCATGTATTCTTATCCCAAAAATATTAGATTTTAAAAGTGGGACTATAACTCACTTTCAGAGATATTTCCTTCCTCGGAAATAAGACTTGGCCACGAATCGATTCACGAACCTATACAAATATGTACATATATATCAAAGTATGATCAAAATATTATTACAACCATTTTTATTATGTTTTAAAGATTTGAGTGTATTAAGTCAGCTGTCCTCGTTAATAACCTACAACTAGTTGTCCACAATTAAATGTACAGAAATAAATCGATATATATTATCTTGAATCAATCCACGACCCAGTGTATACACGTCTCAGGCTAGATCACAACTCAAAGTATATATATTTTTGGAATCAACCTCAACCCTGTATAGCTAACTCCAACATTACTGCATATAGAGTGTCTATGGTTGTTCCAAATAATATATATACATGGGTCGATATGATATGTCAAAACATTTGCATACGTGTCTATGGTATCCCAAGATTACATAATATATTAGAATACATGTATAATACAATATAAGTTAGCTAGGATATGATTTGTATAGATTTGTTAAACATTTCCCGTAGCTTAAAAGATCAAAAATATCCAATCTTGTTTTACCCATAACTTCTTCATTTTAAATCCGTTTTGAGTGAATCAAATTGCTATGGTTTCATATTGAACTCTAATTTAAGAATCCAAATAGAAAAAGTATAGGTTTATAGTCGGAAATTTAAGTTACATGTCAATTACTAAAGAGGTAGTCATTTCAGTCGAAAGAACGACGTCTTGATGACCATTTTGAAAAACATACTTCCACTTTGAGTTTAAGCATGATTTTTGGATTTAGTTTCATGTTCATAAGAAAAATCATTTTTTCAGAAGAACAACTTTTAAATCAAAGTTTATCATAGTTTTTAATTATTAAACCCAAAACAGCCCGCGGTGTTACAACGACGGCGTATGTCCGGTTTTACGGTGTTTTTCGTGTTTCCAGGTTTTAAATCATTAAGTTAGCATATCATATAGATATAGAACATGTGTTTAGTTGATTTTAAAAGTCAAGTTAGAAGGATTAACTTTTGTTTGCGAACAAGTTTAGAATTAACTAAACTATGTTCTAGTGATTACAAGTTTAAAACTTCGAATAAGATAGCTTTATATGTTTGAATCGAATGATGTTATGAACATCATTACTACCTCAAGTTTTCTGGATAAAACTACTGGAAATGAGAAAAATGGATCTAGCTTTAAAGGATCCTTGGATGGCTTGAAAGTTCTTGAAAAAGAATCATGACACGAAAACAGTTCAAGTAAGATTTTCACTCGAAATAAGATTGTTATAATTGTAGAAATTGAATCAAAGTTTGAATATGAATATTACCTTGAATTAGAAAGATAACCTACTATAAATAACAAAGGTTCCTTGATCTTTGATGATTACTTGGAATGGATTAGAAAGCTTGGAAGTAGACTTGCAAACTTGGAAGTATTCTTGATTTTTATGAAACTATACTTATGGAATTTATGAAGAACACTTAGAACCTGAAGATGGAACTTGAGAGAGATCAATTAGATAAAGAAAATTGAAGAATGAAAGTGTTTGTAGGTGTTTTTGGTCGTTGGTATATGGATTAGATATAAAGGATATGTAATTTTGTTTTCATGTAAATAAGTCATGAATGATTACTAATATTTTTGTAATTTTATGAGATATTTCATGCTAGTTGCCAAATGATGGTTCTCACATGTGTTAGGTGACTCACATGGGCTGCTAAGAGATGATCATTGGAGTGTATATACCAATAGTACATACATCTAAAAGCTGTGTATTGTACGAGTACGAATACGAGTGCTTACGAGTAGAATTGTTGATGAAACTGAACGAGGATGTAATTTTAAGCATTTTTGTTAAGTAGAAGTACTTTTATATGTGTCTTGAAGTCTTTCAAAAGTGTAAGAATACATATCAAAACACAACATGTATATACATTCTAATGGAGTCGTTAAGTCTTCGTTAGTCGTTACATGTAAGTGTTGTTTTGAAACCTTTAAGTTAACGATCTCAATTAATGTTGTTAACCCAATGTTTATTATATCAAATGAGATGTTAAATTATTATATTATCATGATATTATGATGTATGAATATCTCTTAATATGATATATACATTAAAATATCGTTACAACGATAATCGTTACATATAAGTCTCGTTTCGTAATTCTTGAGTTAGTAGTCTTGTTTTTACATATGTAGTTCATTGTTACCACACTTAATGATATATTTAAATATCATTTTATCATGTTAAATATAGTGTATCAATATCTTAATATGATACATATGTATTTAGTAGACGTTATCATAACGATAATCGTTATATATATCATTTCGAGTTTCTTAACTTAGTAATCTCATTTCTTATGTATATCACACATTGTTAATATACTTAGTGAGATACTTACTCATCATTATCTCATGTCAACCATATATATATGTCTATATATACCACAACATGTAGTTTTTACAAATTTGTAACGTTCGTGAATCGCCGGTCAACTTGGGTGATCAATTGTCTATATGAAACTTATTTCATTTAATCAAGTCTTAACAAGTTTGATTGCTTAACACGTTGGAAACATTTAGTCATGTAAATATCAATCTCAATTAATATATATAAACATGGAAAAGTTCGGGTCACTACAGTACCTACCCGTTAAATAAATTTCGTCCCGAAATTTTAAGCTGTTGAAGGTGTTGACGAATCTTCTGGAAATAGATGCGGGCATTTCTTATTCATCTAATCTTCACGCTCCCAGGTGAACTCGGGTCCTCTACGAGCATTCCATCGAACCTTAACAATCAGTATCTTGTTTTGCTTAAGTCTCTTAACCTCACGATCCATTATTTCGACGGGTTCTTCAATGAATTGAAGTTTTTCATTGATTTGGATTTCGTCCAATGAAATAGTGAGATCTTCTTTAGCAAAATATTTCTTCAAATTCGAGACGTGGAAAGTGTTATGTACAGCCGCGAGTTGTTGAGGTAGCTCCAGTTGGTAAGCTACTGGTCTGACACGGTCTATAATCTTGAATGGTCCAATGTACCTTGGATTTAGTTTCCCCCGTTTACCAAATCGAACAACGCCTTTTCAAGGTGAAACCTTAAGCATGACCATTTCTCCAATTTCAAACTCTATATCTTTTCTTTTACTGCCCGCGTAGCTCTTTTGTCGACTCTGGGCGGTTTTCAATCATTGTTGAATTTGGATGATTTTCTCGGTAGTTTCTTGTATTATCTCCGGACCCGTAATCTATCTATCCCCCACTTTATTCCAACAAATCAGAGACCTGCACTTTCTACCATAAAGTGCCTCAAACGACGCCATCTCAATACTAGAATGATAACTGTTGTTGTAGGAAAATTCTGCTAACGGTAGGTGTCGATCCCAACTATTTCTGAAATCAATAACACATGCTCGTAGCATGTCTTCAAGCGTTTGTATCGTCCTTTCGCTCTGCCCATCATTTTATGGATGATAGGCAGTACTCATGTCTAGACGAGTCCCCAATGCTTGTTGCAACGTCTGCCAGAACCTTGAAACAAATCTACCATCCCTATCAGAGATAATAGAGACGGGTATTCCATATCTGGAGATAACCTCCTTCAGATACAATCACACCAACTTCTCCATTTTGTCATCTTTTCTCATTGGCAGGAAGTGTGCTGACTTGGTGAGACGATCAACTATTACCCAAATAGTATCATAACCACTTGCAGTCTTTGGCAATTTAATAATGAAATCCATGGTAATGTTTTCCCATTACCATTCCGGGATTTCAGGTTGTTGTAGTAGACCTGATGGTTTCTAATGTTCAGCTTTGACCTTAGAACACGTCAAACATTCTCCTACATATTTAGCAATATCGGCTTTCATACTCGGCCACCAAAAGTGTTTCTTGAGATCTTTATACATCTTTCCCACTCAGGGATGTATTGAATATCTGGTTTTATGTGCTTCCTTAAGTACCATTTCTCTCACATCTCCAAACCTTGGTACCCAAATTCTATCAGCCCTATATCGGGTTCCGTCTTCCCAAATATTAAGATGTTTCTTGAAATGTCCTATTCTTATTGATTAAAAACGTTCCATATTAATTGATTTCGTTGCGAGGTTTTGACCTCTATATGAAACGTTTTTCAAAGACTGCATTCATTTTAAAACAAACCATAACCTTTATTTCATCAATAAAGGTTTAAAAAGCTTTACGTAGATTATCAAATAATGATAATCTAAAATATCCTGTTTACACACGGCCATTACATAATGGGTTACAATACAAATATGTTACAACAAAATAAGTTTCTTGAATGTAGTTTTTACACAATATCATACAAGCATGGACTCCAAATCTCGTCCTTATTTAAGTATGCGACAGCGGAAGCTCTTAATAATCACCTGAGAATAAACATGCTTAAAACGTCAACAAAAATGTTGGTGAGTTATAGGTTTAACCTATATATATCAAATCATAATAATAGACCACAAGATTTCATATTTCAATACACATCCCATACATAGAGATAAAAATCATTCATATGGTGAACACCTGGTAACCGACATTAACAAGATGCATATATAAGAATATCCCCATCATTCCGGGACACCCTTTGGATATGATATAAATTTCGAAGTACTAAAGCATCCGGTACTTTGGATGGTGTTTGTTAGGCCCAATAGATCTATCTTTAGGATTCGCGTCAATTAGGGTGTTTGTTCCCTAATTCTTAGATTACCAGACTTAATAAAAAGGGGCATATTCGATTTTGATAATTCAACCATAGAATGTAGTTTCACATACTTGTGTCTATTTTGTAAATCATTTATAAAACCTGCATGTATTCTCATCCCAAAAATATTAGATTTTAAAAGTGGGACTATAACTCACTTTCACAGATTTTTACTTCGTCGGGAAGTAAGACTTGGCCACTGGTTGATTCACGAACCTATAACAATATATACATATATATCAAAGTATGTTCAAAATATATTTACAACATTTTTAATATATTTTGATGTTTTAAGTTTATTAAGTCAGCTGTCCTCGTTAGTAACCTACAACTAGTTGTCCACAGTTAGATGTACAGAAATAAATCGATAAATATTATCTTGAATCAATCCACGACCCAGTGTATACGTATCTCAGTATTGATCACAACTCAAACTATATATATTTTGGAATCAACCTCAACCCTGTATAGTTAACTCCAACATTCACATATAGAGTGTCTATGGTTGTTCTGAAATATATATAGATGTGTCGACATGATAGGTCGAAACATTGTATACGTGTCTATGGTATCTCAAGATTACATAATATACAATACAAGTTGATTAAGTTATGGTTGGAATAGATTTGTTACCAATTTTCATGTAGCTGAAATGAGAAAAATTATCCAATCTTGTTTTACCCATAACTTCTTCATTTTAAATCCGTTTTGAGTGAATCAAATTGCTATGGTTTCATATTGAACTCTAATTTATGAATCTAAACAGAAAAAGTATAGGTTTATTGTCGGAAAAATAAGTTACAAGTCGTTTTTGTAAAGGTAGTCATTTCAGTCGAAAGAACGACGTCTAGATGACCATTTTAGAAAACATACTTCCACTTTGAGTTTAACCATAATTTTTGGATATAGTTTCATATTCATAATAAAAATCATTTTCTCAGAATAACAACTTTTAAATCAAAGTTTGTCATAGTTTTTAATTAACTAACCCAAAACAGCCCGCGGTGTTACTACGACGGCGTAAATCCGGTTTTACGGTGTTTTTCGTGTCTCCAGGTTTTAAATCATTAAGTTAGCATATCATATAGATATAGAAAATGTGTTTAGTTGATTTTAAAAGTCAAGTTAGAAGGATTAAATTTTGTTTGCGAACAAGTTTAGAATTAACTAAACTATGTTCTAGTGATTACAAGTTTAAATCTTCGAATAAGATAGCTTTATATGTATGAATCGAATGATGTTATGAACATCATTACTACCTTAAGTTACTTGGATAAATCTACTGGAAAAGGGAAAAATGGATCTAGCTTCAACGGATCCTTGGATGGCTCGAAGTTCTTGAAGCAGAATCATGACACGAAAACAAGTTCAAGTAAGATCATCGATTGAAATAAGATTGTTATAGTTATATAAATTGAACCAAAGTTTGAATATGATTATTACCTTGTATTAGAATGATAACCTACTGTAAGAAACAAAGATTTCTTGAGGTTGGATGATCACCTTACAAGATTGGAAGTGAGCTAGCAAACTTGAAAGTATTCTTGATTTTATGTAACTAGAACTTGTAGAATATATGAAGAACACTTAGAACTTGAAGATAGAACTTGAGAGAGATCAATTAGATGAAGAAAATTGAAGAATGAAAGTTTTTGTAGGTGTTTTTGGTCGTTGGTGTATGGATTAGATATAAAGGATATGTAATTTTGTTTTCATGTAAATAAGTCATGAATGATTACTCATATTTTTGTAATTTTATGAGATATTTCATGCTAGTTGCCAAATGATGGTTCCCATATGTGTTAGGTGACTCACATGGGCTGCTAAGAGCTGATCATTGGAGTGTATATACCAATAGTACATACATCTAAAAGCTGTGTATTGTACGAGTACGAATACGGGTGCATACGAGTAGAATTGTTGATGAAACTGAACGAGGATCTAATTGTAAGCATTTTTGTTAAGTAGAAGTATTTTGATAAGTGTATTGAAGTCTTTCAAAAGTGTATAAATACATATTAAAACACTACATGTATATACATTTTAACTGAGTCGTTAAGTCATCGTTAGTCGTTACATGTAAGTGTTGTTTTGAAACCTTTAGGTTAACGATCTTGTTAAATGTTGTTAACCCAATGTTTATAATATCAAATGAGATTTTAAATTATTATATTATCATGATATTATCATGTATGAATATCTCTTAATATGATATATATACATTAAATGTCTTTACAACGATAATCGTTACATATATGTCTCGTTTAAAAATCATTAAGTTAGTAGTCT
The DNA here is from genome assembly GCF_046630445.1 of Rutidosis leptorrhynchoides. Taxonomy (NCBI): domain Eukaryota; kingdom Viridiplantae; phylum Streptophyta; class Magnoliopsida; order Asterales; family Asteraceae; genus Rutidosis; species Rutidosis leptorrhynchoides. Next base: position 239,176,659 of record NC_092334.1, on the reverse strand, counting down.
TGTTTTTACATATGTAGTTCATTCTTAATATACTTAATGATATGTTTACTTATCATAGTATCATGTTAACTATATATATATATATATATCCATATATATGTCATCATATAGTTTTTACAAGTTTTAACGTTCGTGAATCACCGGTCAACTTGGGTGGTCAATTGTCTATATGAAACATATTTCAATTAATCAAGTCTTAACAAGTTTGATTGCTTAATATGTTGGAAACATTTAATCATTTAAATATCAATCTCAATTAATATATATAAACATGGAAAAGTTCGGGTCACTACAGTACCTACCCGTTAAATAAATTTCGTCCCGAAATTTTAAGCTGTTGAAGGTGTTGACGAATCTTCTGGAAATAGATGCGGGTATTTCTTCTTCATCTAATCTTCATGCTCCCAGGTGAACTCGGGTCCTCTACGAGCATTCCATCGAACCTTAACAATTGGTATCTTGTTTTGCTTAAGTCTTTTAACCTCACGATCCATTATTTCGACGGGTTCTTCGATGAATTGAAGTTTTTCGTTGATTTGGATTTCATCTAATGGAATAGTGAGGTCTTCTTTAGCAAAACATTTCTTCAAATTCGAGACGTGGAAAGTGTTATCTACAGCCGCGAGTTGTTGAGGTAACTCAAGTCGGTAAGCTACTGGTCCGACACGATCAATAATCTTGAATGGTCCAATATACCTTGGATTTAATTTCCCTCGTTTACCAAATCGAACAACGCCTTTCCAAGGTGCAACTTTAAGCATGACCATCTCTCCAATTTCAAATTCTATATCTTTTCTTTTAATGTCAGCGTAGCTCTTTTGTCGACTTTGGGCGGTTTTCAACCGTTGTTGAATTTGGATGATCTTCTCGGTAGTTTCTTGTATAATCTCCGGACCCGTAATCTGTCTATCCCCTACTTCACTCCAACAAATTGGCGACCTGCACTTTCTACCATAAGGTGCTTCAAACGGCGCCATCTCAATGCTTGAATGGTAGCTGTTGTTGTAGGAAAATTCTGCTAACGGTAGATGTCGATCCCAACTGTTTCCGAAATCAATAACACATGCTCGTAGCATGTCTTCAAGCGTTTGTATCGTCCTTTCACTCTGCCCATCAGTTTGTGGATGATAGGCAGTACTCATATCTAGACGAGTTCCTAATGCTTGCTGTAATGTCTGCCAGAATCTTGAAATAAATCTACCATCCTTATCAGAGATAATAGAGATTGGTATTCCATGTCTGGAGATGACTTCCTTCAAATACAGTCATGCTAACTTCTCCATCTTGTCATCTTCTTTTATTGGCAGGAAGTGTGCTGATTTGGTGAGACGATCAATTATTACCCAAATAGTATCAAAACCACTTGCAGTCCTTGGCAATTTAGTGATGAAATTCATGGTAATGTTTTCCCATTTTCATTCCGGGATTTCGGGTTATTGAAGTAGACCTGATGGTTTCTGATGCTCAGCTTTGACCTTAGAACACGTCAAACATTCTCCTACGTATTTAGCAACATCGGCTTTCATACCCGGCCACTAAAAATGTTTCTTGAGATCCTTGTACATCTTCCCCGTTCCAGGATGTATTGAGTATCTGGTTTTATGAGCTTCTCTAAGTACCATTTCTCTCATATCTCCAAATTTTGGTACCCAAATCCTTTCAGCCCTATACCGGGTTCCGTCTTCCCGAATATTAAGATGCTTCTCCGATCCTTTGGGTATTTCATCCTTTAAATTTCCCTCTTTTAAAACTCCTTGTTGCGCCTCCTTTATTTGAGTATTAAGGTTATTATGAATCATTGTATTCATAGATTTTACTCGAATGGGTTCTCTGTCCTTCCTGCTCAAGGCATCGGCTACCACATTTTCCTTCCCCGAGTGGTAACGAATCTCAAAGTCGTAATCATTCAATAATTTAATCCACCTACGCTGCCTCATATTCAGTTGTTTCTGATTAAATATGTGTTGAAGACTTTTGTGGTCGGTATATATAATACTTTTGACCCCATATAAGTAGTGCCTCCAAGTCTTTAATGCAAAAACAACCGCGCCTAATTCTAAATCATGCGTCGTATAATTTTGTTCGTGAATCTTCAATTGTCTAGACGCATAATCAATCACCTTCGTTCGTTGCATTAATACACAACCGAGACCTTGCTTTGATACGTCACAATAAATCACAAAATTATCATTCCCTTCAGGCAATGACAATATAGGTGCCGTAGTTAGCTTTTTCTTCAATAACTGTAACGCTTTCTCTTGTTCATCATTCCATTCAAATTTCTTCCCTTTATGCGTTAATGTAGTCAAGGGTTTTGCTATTCTGGAAAAGTCTTGGATGAACCTTCTGTAGTAACCAGCTAGTCCTAAAAACTGGCGTATGTGTTTCGGAGTTTTCGGGGTTTCCCACTTTTTAACAGTTTCTATCTTTGCCGGATCCACCTTAATACCTTCTTTGTTCACTATGTGACCGAGGAATTGAACTTCTTCCAACCAAAATGCATACTTTGAAAACTTAGCGTACAATTCTTCCTTCCTCAATACTTCTAACACCTTTCTCAAATGTTCACCGTGTTCTTGGTCATTCTTTGAGTAAATAAGTATGTCATCAATGAAAACAATGACAAACTTGTCAAGGTATGGCCCACACACTTGGTTCATAAGGTCCATGAACACAGCTGGTGCATTAGTTAAACCAAACGGCATGACCATAAACTCGTAATGACCGTAACGTGTTCTGAAAGCAGTCTTTGGAATATCATCTTCTTTCACCCGCATTTGATGATACCCGGAACGTAAGTCAATCTTTGAATAAATAGACGAGCCTTGTAGTTGATCAAATAAGTCGTCGATTCTCGGTAGTGGGTAGCGGTTCTTGATGGTAAGTTTGTTCAACTCTCGGTAGTCGATACACAACCTGAATGTACCATCTTTCTTCTTGACAAACAAAACAGGAGCTCTCCACGGTGATGTGCTTGGTCGAATGAAACCACGCTCTAAAAGTTCTTGTAATTGGCTTTGCAGTTCTTTCATCTCGCTGGGTGCGATTCTGTAAGGAGCACGAGCTATTGGTGCAGCTCCTGGTACAAGATCTATTTAAAATTCAACGGATCGATGTGGAGGTAATCCCGGTAATTCTTTCGGAAATACATCGGGAAATTCTTTTGCAATGGGAACATCATTGATGCTCTTTTCTTCAGTTTGTACTTTCTCGACGTGTGCTAGAACAGCATAGCAACCTTTTCTTATTAGTTTTTGTGCCTTCAAATTACTAATAAGATGTAGCTTCGTGTTGCCCTTTTCTCCGTACACCATTAAGGGTTTTCCTTTACCTCGTATAATGCGAATTGCATTTTTGTAACAAACGATCTCTGCTTTCACTTCTTTCAACCAGTCCATACCGATTATCACATCAAAACTCCCTAACTCTACTGGTATCAAATCAATCTTAAATGTTTCGCTAACCAGTTTAATTTCTCGATTCCGACATATATTATCTGCTGAAATTAATTTACCATTTGCTAATTCGAGTAAAAATTTACTATCCAAAGGCGTCAATGGACAACTTAATTTAGCACAAAAATCTCTACTAATATAGCTTCTATCCGCACCCGAATCAAATAAAACGTAAGCAGATTTATTGTCAATAAGAAACGTACCCGTAACAAGCTCCGGGTCTTCCTGTGCCTCTGCCGCATTAATATTGAAAACTCTTCCGCGGCCTTGTCCATTCGTGTTCTCCTGGTTCGGGCAATTTCTAATAATGTGGCCCTGTTTTCCACATTTATAACAAACTACATTGGCATAACTTGCTCCGACACTACTTGCTCTGCCATTACTCGTTCCGACACCATTTATTCCTTTCGTTCTATTAACCCCTGGTCCGTAGACCTCACACTTCGCCGCGCTATGACCATTTCTTTTACACTTGTTGCAAAATTTGGTGTAGAACCCCGAGTGATACTTTTCACACCTTTGGCATAGCTGCTTCTGATTGTTGTTGTTGTTGCGGTTATTATTATTGTTGGGATGATTGTTGTAGTTGCTGTTGTTGTTGTTGTTGTTGTTGGGCCGTTTGTTGTAGTTGCGATTGATGTTGCGATTGTTGGGATAATTGTTGCGATTATTGTTGTAATTGTTGTTGTTGTATTGGTGATTCTTATCACCATTTTCCTCCCACTTTCTTTTGACTTGCTTCACATTGGCCTCTTCAGCAGTCTGTTCTTTAATTCTTTCTTCAATCTGGTTCACTAGTTTGTGAGCCATTCTACATGCTTGTTGTATGGAGGCGGGCTCATGTGAACTTATATCTTCTTGGATTCTTTCCGGTAATCCTTTCACAAACGCGTCGATCTTCTCTTCCTCATCTTCAAATGCTCCCGGACACAATAGGCACAATTCTGTGAATCGTCTTTCGTACGTGGTAATATCAAATCCTTGGGTTCGTAACCCTCTAAGTTCTGTCTTGAGCTTATTGACCTCGGTTCTGGGACGGTATTTCTCGTTCATCAAGTGCTTGAATGCTGACCACGGTAGTGCGTACGCATCGTCTTGTCCCACTTGCTCTAGATAGGTATTCCACCATGTTAACGCAGAACCTGTGAAGGTATGCATAGCGTACTTCACTTTGTCCTCTTCAGTACACTTACTTATGGCAAACACCGATTCGACCTTCTCGGTCCACCGTTTCAATCCGATCGGTCCTTCGATTCCATCAAATTCCAAAGGTTTGCAGGCAGTGAATTCTTTGTAGGTGCATCCTACACGATTTCCTGTACTGCTAGATCCAAGGTTATTGTTGGTATGTAGCGCAGCCTGTACTGCGGTTATGTTTGAAGCTAGAAAAGTACGGAATTCCTCTTCATTCATATTCACGGTGTGTCGAGTAGTCGGTGCCATTTCCTTCAAAATAGTCAAATGGAACAAGTTAATCATACAGAATATTAAGAGTAGTTAATAGTATTTCGTAGCATAATATGAACTCATTTATAAAAGCTTTTTCTTCATATTAGCGTTTTATAAGTTTAAATTCAGGTAGTACCTACCCGTTAAGTTCATATGTGACGACCCGAAAATTTCCGACCAAATTTAAACTTAACCTTTATATGTTTCCGACACGATAAGCAGAATTTGTAATGTTGAATCTCAAAAAGTTTGGAACTACATTCATGTAATCAATTACCCTTTGACCGTGTTCGACGATTCACGAACAATTATGTGTATATAGATATGTATATATAATATATAATATTAACTGAAAACATTAACAAAGTATTAGATATATGATACTTTACATGAACATATTTGTTTCGATATATTTATCGACAGAATTAAGAGATAATATCAAATAATTGAATTATCAGATACATTATGATATGGTTACGGGCCTATGTTATGAGGTTCACTGTGATTTAAGAAATCTATTCTTTTTGACAACTCAATACTTAACCAGTATGATAAAGATAACGATATTTATATTTTATTTTATTAAATATATAAAACAATTTAAATTAATATTATATATATTTTTTTATACGCGTATTATACGTACATAGTTTTATACTTTTACTATACTTTAACTTTACCTTTACTTTACCTTTACTTTACTTTTACTTTACTTTAACTTTAATAATTTATACTTTAATAATTCACTTTAATAATTCATACTTTAATAATTCACTTTAATAATTCATACTTTAATAATTCACTTTAATAATTCATACTTTAATAATTCACTTTAATTATTCATACTTTAATAATTACTTTAATAATTCATACTTTAATAATTCACTTTAATAATTCATACTTTAATAATTCACTTTAATAATTCAAAAATCTATTATAAATAGAATTCAATAGGTTTCATTATTTCATAGAAACTTGAAAATATATTTCTCTAAACTCTCTCAATCGAATTACATATATATATATATATATATATATATATATATATATATATATATATATATATATATATATATATATATATACTTAGTATTATTTCAAGATATTATTAGTATACATAAAATACTACGACGGAGTTATATTCAGACGATTTCAAAATAAGTTTTCAAATGGGATAGAGCTAAGGAAATTATGGGTTATAGCTATGAAGGTTATGGGTATTGATCGAGGGTATTATTGATCGAGGGTATTGCTCGTGAGGTCAACCTAACGTTTATCATTTTCGTTGCGTCTACGTACTTTCCTGCAATATTGAATCACAATATTGATACGTGAGCATTCATATCTTATCTTTTATATATTAATAGTGTATCCCTGACTAGTGCTCGAGTATATATGATTATGCATGTTTGTATGCTTAGTTTCGTCGTTAAATAGTTTATGATAAATCACGAATTTGATACATATGCTACTGAGATAAGTTATATGATATGCATGTCGTTGAAAAGCTGAAGAAAAAAATTAATAACTTTTCATTTAGAAATCGTGTGGTTTCGATGAACGGATTAAAAGATATGGTCAACTGAATTATCATTAATTTTAATATTATTATTAAAACGATTATTATAACTGTTATCAGTTGATGTTATTGCTAAAATTATCTTTATTACTAAAACTTAATATTTTTATTGAAACTATCATTTTATTATTTTTATCATTATCATTATTATAAATATTATTTTATCAAATAAATATGCGTACAAAGATATTTTTACCACACGTAATGTAATTACATTAATAATACATACCACTATATTTTTATGATATTAAGTGAATTTTATAAATTTTATTACTTGAGATATATAAAAGTATATTTTTATCATATATGAATTTTAATATAAATTTTTATTTATTAATAAATGACTTGTATTATTTAGTATAATAAGATCTGATAAATATATTTAAATATATAAAAGTACTATATATAAGTTATATAATAAACATATATAGATTTTGGAAGTCATTTTGGGTCAAGTTGACTTTTGTTGACTTTTGCATGTCGGTCTCGAGCATTAGGATTGTGATACACTACGACTTGACCTAAATTGTTAGACAGATATTGACCAACATATAAATATATATACTTAATATAGGTTCGTGAATCCGAGACAAACCCTGCACTTGTTCAGTGCCGTCATATACATAATTGCTACGAAATACAGTATTGTGAGTTTCATTTGCTCCCTTTTTATATATATTTTTGGGCTGAGAATACATGCGCTGATTTATAAATGTTTTACGAAATAGGCACAAGTACTAAAACTAATTCTATGTGGGTTTAAACCAGAAATATACCCTTAGCTTGGTAACATTAAACTACTTGTCTATGTACGGTAGGCGCGAATCCTAAAGATAGATCTATTGGGTCTGACAAACCCCATCCTGACTATGGGATGCTTTAGTACTTCGAGGTTATTTTAAACACACCTGATCTGGTGTACTTCAGAGGGTAAAACATGAACGTTAAGGCTTGTTACCGGGTGCCTACAACTTATAGAATACTTTTATACACTCGCGAGTGTACGGATATTTATAGAAACTGAAATCTTGTGGTCTATTACTATTACGGAAATGATTGATTATGATAAACTAATGAACTCACCAACCTTTTGGTTGACACTTTAAAGCATGTTTATTCTCAGGTATTAAAGAAATCTTCCGCTGTGCATTAGCTCATTTTTAGGATATTACTTGGAGTCATTCATGACATACTTTGAAAGACGTTGCATTCGAGTCGTTGAGTTCATCAAGATTAATATTAAGTCAATTATAGTTGGATGTAATATGAAATGGTATGCATGCCGTCAATTTTTGATGTAAAGAAAGTTTGTCTTTTAAAAACGAATGCAATGTTTGTAAAACGTATCATATAGATGTCAAATACCTCGCGATGTAATCAACTATTGTGAATCGTTTATAATGTATATGAACGGATCCTTTCACTTGGTATCAGAGCGGTGGTCTTAGCGAACCAGGTCTTGCATTAGTGTGTCTAACTGATAGTTGTTAAGATGCATTAGTGAGTCTGGACTTCGACCGTGTCTGCATGTCAAAAGTTTTGCTTATCATTTTTAGTCGGAAATCATCTACTTACCATTCTTAGGAAATTACCTGCTTATCATTCTTAAGTCTAGACGCGTTTTCCTACATTTATTGCATAATAGTGTATAGACGAATTCTTATCTTAGCATATCTGTTACTGTGAACTTTGACTGACATCTTTCAAAGATTCCTCCGTAATTTATGGGATTTTGGTATTATATATACATATGTAAATTATGTATTGAAGAATACCAAATATAAATTCTACAATCTATTTCATACTAAAAAAAAAATTCTTTCCCTGATCATACAAGATGGATCCCTCAACCAGTTTGAGTTCCTCGGATTCCGACAGCTATGCCGATATGGATTTCCACATGAGCTCCGAAAGCAGCGTGACCGGAATGGATCAACCAATTAGCCATCATCTATTCTGGATGAATTGGGGATGGGTTCGTAATCTACTTAACCATTGGAGACAAGAAGAAGGTGATCCCTTTCATCACCACCACATTGCCCTCTTGGCAATGAACCTGAAGCACTTACTGGCGAACCTGTCCGAAACACCATTTTCTCTCTCATTTCCAGAGTATCTCGTCATGATTATATACTACACCAAATTCTAGATCTTATTTATCCGCTCGTCCGAACCGACAATCACCCCGGTGTAATAGAAGAAGTCAACGAGCTTCGCGCTCGGGTAGTGGCTTTGGAGAATATGGTGCAAAGGTTACAAACACCAGCAGCAGCACCAGCAGCATAACCAGTACCACCATCAACAACGTCAACAGTACCATTACCACCACCAACAACAACCGCATCGCAAACCTCAACTTCACAATCTGTCCCACGAGCATCGACGTCATACTCCATGTAGATACCAAGGAATACCACAACGATTAAGTATTGATTCATAACTTCATTGGGGAAACATTCTACGGCGATTATGTAATTTCTAAAGTTAAGAAATTATCTATCCTAGCCTTAACCATAAATCAAATGAGTTTAATTTAATATTAACTCATTAAATCTATATTACATCTGAAGAAATATACACATATATATTTCCATAAAGACTGTAATAAAATTCTTTTGTACAAAATATTAATTGTGAATTTTTTTTAACGGGTAGGTAATACCCGAGAGATATATAAATTCACAATTAATATGTTACATTCTTCGAATCTGATTCAGCAAGTCATCCATTATACTCCCTACTTTCACAACAATATACATTCTTTTATAGAAATCAAAACAACCATACTCATTCAAAATCTAATTACATATTCTGATTTTAAAATCTCAGAATTCGATTCAATATATAACCGAAATCATCACTCTTAGATTCCTACATCTTTCAAAACTATACTTTGACTTCAAAACTGTCCTAGAACCTCATTTCTATTCATGGAACTCACAAAAATATTTGTATCATTCAAAATCTTAGAACATCATATGTATATTAACAATTACAATATGTGTTCAAACACTTCGAAATTCCTTAAGACATGCGAGATGATTATCCAACCACACATTACCCACTGTCATGCACCTGAAAAGCTCTCGAAAATAAAGTTATAGTTTAACATGTATCCATGTCAGATCCTTTGATATTTATTACCAAATATAATTTTTCAATCTCTTTCCAAAATAGACAGTTTTGTCACCGCTCCAGCAAATCACCTTCATTTGTTTATACGAATAAACCCTTCATCATGGTTACCGGGGAACCTTTCATATCTCGTCACATTAGCAATAAACTTATCAACAACTTCATTAACCTTCGACTTAAGCCTCTCCGAAAATCCACTATACTTATTCATTAAAACCCCATCATGTACTCATCTACATCCTGTAATAATAATTGTCACACCAACTAATGGGAATTAGCAATCAGTATTTTGAATTTCGCGACAATTTTACGTTAAAAGTTATATGTATACATATAACATCTATCTCCTAGACTTACATACTTCGAATGTGAATTTTCTGAAAAACATCCCAAACTATGAACTAGTTCTCCGAAATTGGAAAAATGCTGATGAAGCAGCAAAAACTGTAAACGACTTTAACAGTCAAAAGTTTGATGATAAAGAATAGTATGGTGGTAAAGCTGAGAAAAAGAGAAGGTTTGAAACTGGAAAATGGATTGAGCAGACCATGAAGGAGGCTGTGGACAAATCACAAAGACTAAACCTTCCTTCAAAGGATCCAAATGTTTCAGTGTCTACTGAAATCGTTAGCAAACACCTTACTTCTTATTCTAAACCTTCACAGACAAATCTTCTTCATCATCCATCTATGTTAAGAATTCTAAGATATTATCGTATCTTTTATTATAAATATCTTCGATATTCCTGAAGATATTTTCACAACTATTCTTATCCGAAATCTTTTATCTCTTCGCAATATCTGCGTTACAACATAAAAAGAAACTTTGTTAGTTTCTAAATTCTAAAAAAAAAATTGAATTTAAAATAGGAATGTTTTTGAATTAGTGTTGGGAATTGAAGCATGAGTTAGTATAATATAATGACACTTGATCAACGTGATTATATTACACTAAGTCATGCTGAGTTTCTAATGGAACGTGATGATTCACAGAACATACCGTCATCATGTACTGTTTACACGACTCTTACATTCTACCCAATTTCCAAACATATTAAGAACATATCATCTTGATAGCTCTATATTTTCGAATATTCTGGTAATTTGCCAAATCAAAATCGTGCCATTATGATTTTCTTCTTGGAACATTAACTATGTTCATCCAAAAATTCATATCTATGAATTCCCGACCATTATCCGCTTGACTTAAGGTCGGGAAGAGAAAACGAAAGCATGAAGCTCCGAAATATAATGGACAATATAAAGCCCGATAACAATCCCGAAATTACAAACCGTGTATATCAATGCGTATAGCAATATAAAGACACGGGAGAATAAAAAAAATAATAACCCCAAGGTAATGGTAGAAGAAAATAACTTCCTCCGGTGGTAGATGTAAAAGAAGAATGACAGATATGAAAGTTAAGAGTATATCAAGAATCAATACTGGATGAAGCATATTAACGAATGCTTTAAAGTATGAATTGGGGAGAAAGACTAGAAGGTGTGAGCTGTGGAAATAAAGAAACGAAGGGGGTGGAATTATAGTAAAATATCAGACAGAGAAATCGAGACAGATTATCGCATTTAATCAAAGAAGATCCTGATTTCCTTAATCGCCGAAGAACCAAATCTTATTGCAAAGATTTTCTTTAAATCCCATGAATTCCGGAAATCAATCATAACTACGTCATCGGTTAAAACGAATATACGTTTACTCATTTCACTCTCTTGCGATAGCTTCACTTATACTCTTCGCGTAATCAAATTGTTTTATCTATATTACTCAATGATGATAAAACTCTATTTATCAACTCATATTTGTCATGAAAACATTTTTATAGTTAGCCATGATGACCTCGATCAAATTTCGGGACGAAATTTCTTTAACAGGTAGGTACTGTGACGACCCGAAAATTTCCGACCAAATTTAAACTTAACCTTTATATGTTTCCGACACGATAAACAGAATTTGTAATGTTGAATCTCAAAAAGTTTGGAACTACATTCATGTAATCAATTACCCTTTGACCGTGTTCGACGATTCACGAACAATTATGTGTATATAGATATGTATATATAATATATAATATTAACTGAAAACATTAACAAAGTATTAGATATATGATACTTTACATGAACATATTTGTTTCGATATATTTATCGACAGAATTAAGAGATAATATCAAATAATTGAATTATCAGATACATTATGATATGGTTACGGGCCTATGTTATGAGGTTCACTGTGATTTAAGAAATCTATTCTTTTTGACAACTCAATACTTAACCAGTATGATAAAGATAACGATATTTATATTTTATTTTATTAAATATATAAAACAATTTAAATTAATATTATATATATTTTTTTATACGCGTATTATACGTACATAGTTTTATACTTTTACTATACTTTAACTTTACCTTTACTTTACCTTTACTTTACTTTTACTTTACTTTAACTTTAATAATTCATACTTTAATAATTCACTTTAATAATTCATACTTTAATAATTCACTTTAATAATTCATACTTTAATAATTCACTTTAATAATTCATACTTTAATAATTCACTTTAATTATTCATACTTTAATAATTCACTTTAATAATTCATACTTTAATAATTCACTTTAATAATTCATACTTTAATAATTCACTTTAATAATTCAAAAATCTATTATAAATAGAATTCAATAGGTTTCATTATTTCATAGAAACTTGAAAATATATTTCTCTAAACTCTCTCAATCGAATTACATATATATATATATATATATATATATATATATATATATATATATATATATATATATATATATATATATATATATATATATATATATTTACTTAGTATTATTTCAAGATATTATTAGTATACATAAAATACTACGACGGAGTTATATTCAGACGATTTCCAAATAAGTTTTCAAATGGGATAGAGCTAAGGAAATTATGGGTTATAGCTATGAAGGTTATGGGTATTGATCGAGGGTATTGCTCGTGAGGTCAACCTAACGTTTATAATTTTCGTTGCGTCTACGTACTTTCCTGCAATATTGAATCACAATATTGATACGTGAGCATTCATATCTTATCTTTTATATATTAATAGTGTATCCCTGACTAGTGCTCGAGTATATATGATTATGCATGTTTGTATGCTTAGTTTCGTCGTTAAATAGTTTATGATAAATCACGAATTTGATACATATGCTACTGAGATAAGTTATATGATATGCATGTCGTTGAAAAGCTGAAGAAAAAAATTAATAACTTTTCATTTAGAAATCGTGTGGTTTCGATGAACGGATTAAAAGATATGGTCAACTGAATTATCATTAATTTTAATATTATTATTAAAACGATTATTATAACTGTTATCAGTTGATGTTATTGCTAAAATTATCTTTATTACTAAAACTTAATATTTTTATTGAAACTATCATTTTATTATTTTTATCATTATCATTATTATCAATATTATTTTATCAAATAAATATGCGTACAAAGATATTTTTACCACACGTAATGTAATTACATTAATAATACATACCACTATATTTTTATGATATTAAGTGAATTTTATAAATTTTATTACTTGAGATATATAAAAGTATATTTTTATCATATATGAATTTTAATATAAATTTTTATTTATTAATAAATGACTTGTATTATTTAGTATAATAAGATCTGATAAATATATTTAAATATATAAAAGTACTATATATAAGTTATATAATAAACATATATAGATTTTGGAAGTCATTTTGGGTCAAGTTGACTTTTGTTGACTTTTGCATGTCGGTCTCGAGCATTAGGATTATGATACACTACGACTTGACCTAAATTGTTAGACAGATATTGACCAACATATAAATATATATACTTAATATAGGTTCGTGAATTCGAGACAAACCCTGCACTTGTTCAGTGCCGTCATATACATAATTGCTACGAAATACAGTATTGTGAGTTTCATTTGCTCCCTTTTTATATATATTTTTGGGCTGAGAATACATGCGCTGATTTATAAATGTTTTACGAAATAGACACAAGTACTAAAACTAATTCTATGTGGGTTTAAACCAGAAATATACCCTTAGCTTGGTAACATTAAACTACTTGTCTATGTACGGTAGGCGCGAATCCTAAAGATAGATCTATTGGGTCTGACAAACCCCATCCTGACTATGGGATGCTTTAGTACTTCGAGGTTATTTTAAACACACCTGATCTGGTGTACTTCAGAGGGTAAAACATGAACGTTAAGGCTTGTTACCGGGTGCCTACAACTTATAGAATACTTTTATACACTCGCGAGTGTACGGATATTTATAGAAACTGAAATCTTGTGGTCTATTACTATTACGGAAATGATTGATTATGATAAACTAATGAACTCACCAACCTTTTGGTTGACACTTTAAAGCATGTTTATTCTCAGGTATTAAAGAAATCTTCCGCTATGCATTAGCTCATTTTAAGAATATTACTTGGAGTCATTCATGACATACTTTGAAAGACGTTGCATTCGAGTCGTTGAGTTCATCAAGATTAATATTAAGTCAATTATAGTTGGATGTAATATGAAATGGTATGCATGCCGTCAATTTTTGATGTAAAGAAAGTTTGTCTTTTAAAAACGAATGCAATGTTTGTAAAACGTATCATATAGAGGTCAAATACCTCGCGATGTAATCAACTATTGTGAATCGTTTATAATGTATATGAACGGATCCTTTCATCATACTTAGTAGCTAATATACAATTCAACTACTACAATTCTATATGAAAAACTGATTATAATAATATTTCGCGTTCAAACTTTTACACAATATTTTACAAACTTACAATACCGCTTATTTTACATATAGCATGAAATATAGCACACAATAAATTTGATACAAGATGGTTGTGAAGATAATTTTAGCTAGTACACAAGTCGTTCAGCAAAGGCAATAAAGACACGTAATTCATACGTCCAGAAACAAGTCATGCATTCTGGTTTTACTAGGATTACTTCCCATCCTTGGTCTTGTGGAACATAACCGTTATGGCCGTTGATAAGACATCGTGTTGTAACGTCGTCAAAGGGACGAGGGTTACGTAATGTCCAATAGTCCCGTAACAATCTAAAAACCTCATTTCTTACCCCAATTACCGACTCCGTCACTTGTGGGAACGTTTTGTTTAATAGTTGTAGCCCGATGTTCTTGTTCTCACTTTGGTGAGAAGCGAACATTACTAATCCGTAAGCATAACATGCTTCTTTATGTTGCATGTTAGCCACTTTTTCTAAATCACGAAGTCCAATATTCGGATATATTGAGTCAAAATAATTTCTTAACCCATTGCGTAAAATAGCATTTGGGTTCCCCGCAATATATGCGTCAAAGTAAACACATCGTAACTTATGGACTTCCCAATGTGATATCCCCCATCTTTCGAACGAAAGCCTTTTATAAATCAAGGCATTCTTGGAACGTTCTTCGAATGTCTTACAAACTGATCTCGCCTTAAATAGTTGTGCCGAAGAATTCTGACTGACTCTAGACAAGATTTCATCAATCATGTCTCCGGGTAGGTCTCTTAAAATATTGGGTTGTCTATCCATTTTGTGTTTTTATACTGTAAAATAGACAAGAGTTAGATTCATAAAAAAAAATACTTATTAATACAAGCAATTTTTACATATATCATAAAGCATAAGCACACTATATTACATATATTACACCACACGAATACAACTATCTTATTTCGACTCGCTTGTTTCTTCTTCTTCGGTTTTGGTTCGTTTTGCCAAGTTTCTAGGGATATATGATGTTCCCCTAATACGAGCCGTCGTTTTCCACATTGGTTTAGAAAAACCTGGTGGTTTAGAGGTTCCCGGGTCATTGTTACAACTTAAGGACTTCGGGGGTTGACGATACATATAAAGTTCATCGGGGTTGGAATTAGATTTCTCTATTTTTATGCCCTTTCCTTTATTAATTTCTTTTGCCTTTTTAAATTCAGTTGGGGTAATTTATGTAACATCATCGGAATTCTCGTCGGAATCTGATTCATCGGAGAATTGGTAATCCTCCCAATATTTTGCTTCCTTGGCGGAAACACCATTGACTATAATTAACCTTGATCGGTTGGTTGAGGATTTTTTTTTACTTAACCGTTTTATTATTTCCCCCACCGGTTCTATTTCTTCATCCGGTTCCGATTCTTCTTCAGGTTCCGATTCTTCTTTCGGTTCCGACTCTTCTTCCGGTTCCTCTTCGGGAACTTGTGAATCAGTCCACGAATCATTCCAAATTACATTTGACTCTTCATTATTATTAGGTGAGTCAATGGGACTTGTTCTAGAGGTAGACATCTATCACATAATATCAAACGCGTTAAGAGATTAATATATCACATAATATTCACATGTTAAAAATATATAGTTTCCAACAAAATTTGTTAAGCAATCATTTTTAAAGAAAACACGGTCGAAGTCCAGACTCACTAATGCATCCTAACAAACTCGATAAGACACACTAATGCAAATTTTCTGGTTTCTAAGACCAACGCTCGGATACCAACTGAAATGTCCCGTTCTTATTGATTAAAAATGTTCCATATTAATTGATTTTGTTGCGAGGTTTTGACCTCTATATGAGACGTTTTTCAAAGACTGCATTCATTTTAAAACAAACCATAACCTTTATTTCATCAATAAAGGTTTAAAAAGCTTTACGTAGATTATCAAATAATGATAATCTAAAATATCCTGTTTACACACGACCATTACATAATGGTTTACAATACAAATATGTTACAACAAAATAAGTTTCTTGAATGCAGTTTTTACACAATATCATACAAGCATGGACTCCAAATCTCGTCCTTATTTAAGTATGCGACAGCGGAAGCTCTTAATAATCACCTGAGAATAAACATGCTTAAAACGTCAACAAAAATGTTGGTGAGTTATAGGTTTAACCTATATATATCAAATCATAATAATAGACCACAAGATTTCATATTTCAATACACATCCCATACATAGAGATAAAAATCATTCATATGGTGAACACCTGGTAACCGACATTAACAAGATGCATATATAAGAATATCCCCATCATTCCGGGACACCCTTCGGATACGATATAAATTTCGAAGTACTAAAGCATCCGGTACTTTAGATGGGGTTTGTTAGGCCCAATAGATCTATCTTTAGGATTGGCGTCAATTAGGGTGTCTGTTCCCCAATTCTTAGATTACCAGACTTAATAAAAAGGGGCATATTCGATTTTGATAATTCAACCATAGAATGTAGTTTCACATACTTGTGTCTATTTTGTAAATCATTTATAATACCTGCATGTATTCTCATCCCAAAAATATTAGATTTTAAAAGTGGGACTATAACTCACTTTCACAGATTTTTACTTCGTCAGGAAGTAAGACTTGGCCACTGGTTGATTCACGAACCTATAACAATATATACATATATATCAAAGTATGTTCAAAATATATTTACAACACTTTTAATATATTTTGATGTTTTAAGTTTATTAAGTCAGCTGTCCTCGTTAGTAACCTACAACTAGTTGTCCACAGTTAGATGTACAGAAATAAATCGATAAATATTATCTTGAATCAATCCATGACCCAGTTATACGTATCTCAGTATTGATCACAACTCAAACTATATATATTTTGGAATCAACCTCAACCCTGTATAGCTAACTCCAACATTCACATATAGAGTGTCTATGGTTGTTCCGAAATATATATAGATGTGTCGACATGATAGGTCGAAACATTGTATATGTGTCTATGGTATCTCAAGATTACATAATATACAATACAAGTTGATTAAGTTATGGTTGGAATAGATTTGTTACCAATTTTCACGTAGCTAAAATGAGAAAAATTATCCAATCTTGTTTTACCCATAACTTCTTCATTTTAAATCCGTTTTGAGTGAATCAAATTGCTATGGTTTCATATTGAACTCTATTTTATGAATCTAAACAGAAAAATTATAAGTTTATAGTCAGAAAAATAAGTTACAAGTCGTTTTTGTAAAGGTAGTCATTTCAGTCGAAAGAACGACGTCTAGATGACCATTTTAGAAAACATACTTCCACTTTGAGTTTAACCATAATTTTTGGATATAGTTTCATGTTCATAATAAAAATCATTTTCTCATAATAACAACTTTTAAATCAAAGTTTATCATAGTTTTTAATTAACTAACCCAAAACAGCCCGCGGTGTTACTACGACGGCGTAAATCCGGTTTTACGGTGTTTTTCGTGTCTCCAGGTTTTAAATCATTAAGTTAGCATATCATATAGATATAGAACATGTGTTTAGTTGATTTTAAAAGTCAAGTTAGAAGGATTAACTTTTGTTTGCGAACAAGTTTAGAATTAACTAAACTATGTTATAGTGATTACAAGTTTAAACCTTCGAATAAGATAGCTTTATATGTATGAATCGAATGATGTTATGAACATCATTACTACCTTAAGTTCCTTGGATAAAACTACTGGAAAAGGGAAAAATGGATCTAGCTTCAACGGATCCTTGGATGGCTCGAAGTTCTTGAAGCAGAATCATGACACGAAAACAAGTTCAAGTAAGATCATGACTTGAAATAAGATTGTTATAGTTATAGAAATTGAACCAAAGTTTGAATATGATTATTACCTTGTATTAGAATGATAACCTACTGTAAGAAACAAAGATTTCTTGAGGTTGGATGATCACCTTACAAGATTGGAAGTGAGCTAGCAAACTTGAAAGTATTCTTGATTTTATGTAACTAGAACTTGTAGAATATATGAAGAACACTTAGAACTTGAAGATAGAACTTGAGAGAGATTAATTAGATGAAGAAAATTGAAGAATGAAAGTGTTTGTAGGTGTTTTTAGTCGTTGGTGTATGGATTAGATATAAAGGATATGTAATTTTGTTTTCATGTAAATAAGTCATGAATGATTACTCATATTTTTGTAATTTTATGAGATATTTCATGCTAGTTGTCAAATGATGGTTCCCACATGTGTTAGGTGACTCACATGGGCTGCTAAGAGCTGATCATTGGAGTGTATATACCAATAGTACATACATCTAAAAGCTGTGTATTGTGCGAGTACGAATACGGGTGCATACGAGTAGAATTGTTGATGAAACTGAACGAGGATGTAATTATAAGCATTTTTGTTAAGTAGAAGTATTTTGATAAGTGTATTGAAGTCTTTCAAAAGTGTATAAATACATATTAAAACACTACATGTATATACATTTTAACTGAGTCGTTAAGTCATCGTTAGTCGTTACATGTAAGTGTTGTTTTGAAACCTTTAGGTTAACGATCTTGTTAAATGTTGTTAACCCAATGTTTATAATATCAAATGAGATTTTAAATTATTATATTATCATGATATTATCATGTATGAATATCTCTTAATATGATATATATACATTAAATGTCTTTACAACGATAATCATTACATATATGTCTCGTTTAAAAATCATTAAGTTAGTAGTCTTGTTTTTACATATATAGTTCATTGTTAATATACTTAATGATATGTTTACTTATCATAGTATCATGTTAACTATATATATATATATATATATATATATATATATATATATATATATATATATATATATATATATATATATATATATATATATATATATATATATATATCCATATATATGTCATCATATAGTTTTTACAAGTTTTAACGTTCGTGAATCTCCGGTCAACTTGGGTGGTCAATTGTCTATACGAAACATATTTCAATTAATCAAGTCTTAACAAGTTTGATTGCTTAATATGTTGGAAACATTTAATCATGTAAATATCAATCTCAATTAATATATATAAACATGGAAAAGTTCGGGTCACTATATTTCTCTGATCCTTTAGGTATCTCATTCTTCAACTTTCCTTCTTTTACAACCGCCTGTTGCGCCTCCTTTATTTGAGTAGTAAGGTTAGTACTAATAATTATATTCATAGCTTTTACCCGTATAGGTTCTCTGTCCTTTCTACTCAAAGCGTCAGCTACCACATTCGCCTTCCCCGGGTGGTATCGAATCTCAAAATCATAATCATTCAATAGTTCAATCCACCTGCGTTATCTCATATTCAATTGCTTCTGATTAAATATATGTTGGAGACTTTTGTGGTCGGTATATATAATACTTTTGACCTGTGATGACCGGGAAATTTCTGACCAAATTAAACTTAATCTTTAATGTTTCCGACACGATAAGCAAAGTCTATGAAGTTGAATCTCAAAATTTTGAACTATTCAATTACCCTTCGATTGTTCTTAATTATATGTAAATAGATACATATGCTATAACTTGAAAACGTAACAAAGTGTTATGAAAATGATACTGTGCATTAACCTTATTGGTTTGATTATCTGATTGATATTTAGATAAGTTAACTAAAACGTTTAAGATGAACCAGTAAAACACTAATTTGCTACAGTATTTTCGAATTGCTACAGTACCCGAAAAGCTACAGTGTTTTCGAAAATCACTATTTGCTACAGTAAAAAAATTTTGCTACAGTACTTTGCTAGAGTAAAACACTATTTTAAAATGTATTTTAACAAATAGCAAGACGATGATTTATAGAAGTAAATGACCAAAACACTCAAATGTATAAGTTATATTTCGAGTGATATAATTTAGGGATAATTTAAGGCTATATTTTGACTAAGGTACGTGTCCCAAAATGTAATGTACAAGTTTTCTCAGCGTATGAAGGGACATTCGAAAAACCGAAACTGGTACATAATTTGAGTGACGACATACGACTTATCAGAACACAAATTACAAGTCATCTATACACGAGAATATAATATAATATATAATTAATTAAAATAAATTATATATATTATATAAATATAATAATATGTCGACATGTATCAAACAAAAGGGATTGTGAGCTGGCAATGGGGCTCATGCGATCCCCCACACATACTCATGCAATCGCATGAGGTGTTTGGGCAGGACACATCTATAAATTGCAGTCGAGTTCTGTTTCATTTACACACACATATCATATATTACTCCGTATTTATTTTATTTAATTATTATTATTATTATTATTATTATTATTATTATTATTATTATTATTATTATTATTATTATTATTATTATTATTATTATTATTATTATTATTATTATTATTATTATTATTAAGATTAAGATTATTATTAATCTTATTAATTATTAGTATTATTAATTATTAATTAGTAATATATACATAAAATACTACGACGAGGTTATGAGCGTGTCACTTTCAAAATGGTTTTCAAGCGGGATAGAACTAAGGAAATTATGGGTTATTACCAAGGAGGTTATGGGTAATGTTCGGGGGTATATTTGTGAATCAATTCTAGTGTTTATCATCTCCGTTACGTCTACGTACTTTCCTACAATATTGAATCTCAATACTGATACGTTGAGATCTACGATTATTTGGTAATTTGAGTTTCGGTCACATTACGATGAACAACTTTATGTGCTGCTAAGGTGAGTTTATAGATCCCTCTTTAATTGCTTTTGCAATCTATATTTTTGGGCTGAGAATACATGCACTTTACTTTAAACGCAATGGATACAAGTACATACTAAATTCTACACTGAGTTTGAACCGAAAATACCTTAGCTTTGGTAACTAGTAACTGCCTGTTATAAGAACTGGTGGGCGTAAATAGTTGTATATGGATCCATAGGGCTTGACATCCCTGTCTGTTCCAGGTATAGAAACCCTAGCCTGAACTATAAAACAGACGTATGCTATTTGAGTTTAGTACACGTTGGATTGCGTGTATTGTACATGTTAGTTGAATGTATGTTAAAACAGGGGTACTTATTATAATGTTAAAGTTTAGTTACCAGGGTGCTCAATTTTGTAGAATATTTTAATAAACGTTTCTGGACGAAACAACTGAAATCTTGTGATCCACCTTTATATACAGATTATATGAAACTTTAAAACTATGAACTCACCAACCTTTGTGTTAACACTTGTTAGCATATTTATTCTCAGGTTTTCTAGAAGTCTTCCGCTGTTTGCTTATGTGTTAGACAAGCTATGTGCATGGAGTCTTACATGACATATTTTTCAAGGAAACGTTGCATTCACCAAATCATCACCATGTATCTTATTTTGACTGCATTGTCAACGGAAGTATTATTGTAAACTATTATTTACGGTGATTGTCTATATGTAGAAATCATCAGATGTCGAAAACCTTTGATTTAAATATTCATTTATAGTGTGCCTTTTTAAAAGAATGAAATGTTTACAAAACGTATCATATAGAGGTCAAATACCTCGTAATGAAATCGATGAATGACGTGTTCGTCCATATAGATTTGGAGCGATCGTCACAGTTGGTATCAGAGCGTTGGTCCTAGTGAACCAGGTCTTGCATGAGTGTGTCTAACTGATAGTTGTTAGGATGCAATAGTAAGTCTGGACATCGACCGTGTCTGCATGTTAAAAGTTTTGCTTATCATTTCTTGTCGGAAATTACATGCTTATCATTCTTAAGTCTAGACACGTTTTCCATCATTTATTGCATAAATGGTGTATAGACAAAAATTCATATCTTGGCATATCTATTACAGTAAACATTGCCAGACATCTTCCGTAAAATCCTCCGTAACTTTTGGGATTCTGGTATTATAAATACATATGTAAACTATGTATTGAGGAGTACCAAATTAATCCTATATTCTAATTCATATCAAAAGTCAATTCCCTAATTATACAAGATGGATCCCGCATCTAGTTCAAATTCCTTAAACTCCGACAGCTATTCCGATATGGATATTCACCTGAATTTCGAAGAGAGCGTAACCGGAATGGATCAACCAATTAGCCATCATCTATTCTGGCTGAATTGGAGATGGGTTCGTAATCTACTTAATCATTGGAGACAAGAAGAAGGCGATCCCTTCCATCCACCACATTCACCTCTTGGCGAAGAACCCGAAGCACTTACCGGCGAACCTGTTCGTAACACCATTTTCACCCTCATTTCCAGAACAGCTCGCAACGACTATGTAATATCCAATATTATAAATCTTATTCATCCGCTTGTCCGAACCACCAATCATCCCAGTATAATAGAAGAAGTCAACGAGCTTCGTGCTCGGGTAGTGGCTTTGGAGAATATGGTGCAAGGATTACAAACACCAGCAGCAGCAGCAGCAGCATAAACAGTACCACCGATAACAACACCAACAGTACCATTACCACCACCAAAAATAACATCCCCATTACATGCCTCAACATCATAATCTATACCTCAGATATCAACATCATACGCACCATAGGTACCAAGGAGTACCAAAAATAATAACCGATGAAGTATTGATTCATAATTTCATTGGAGAAATATTCTGCAGTGATTATGTAATCTCTAAAGTCTTAGAGATAATCTATTCCAGCTGTAACCGTAAATCAGACGAGTGTACCGAAATGATAGAAGGAAGAGTAGAAACCCTGACCGGAATGGTGCACGATTTACAAGCTAGACTTGTTTTACCAGCAGCATCCACAGTATCGTCAGTATCACCAACACCGGTAAAACCTGTAGTACTACAAGTTCCGCCAATTTCATAATCACCAACATCATCACAAATCAACAACGCGTATATTGTATCAACGAGTTATGAAGTATTAACTCATTTTCCCTGAAGAAATTATATGTATATATATATATATATATATATATATATATATATATATATATATATATATATATATATATATATATATATATATATATATATATATATATATATATATATATGTGTATGTGTGTGTGTGTGTGTGTGTGAAATTTGAAAACAAAATAAATCTTTTCGTACTAAGCTATTACATGTGAATCATAACTGGTAGGTACTACTCGGTTAGTTCATGTTACTAATATGCTATACATCCTTCGTTAATGACTTAACAATCGTTAACTACAATCTCTGTTTCAACTCAATGAATTCCATTTCCTAATAAACCAAGTGTATTATTCAATTACATAATTGATTTTACATTTTCATTTTCGATGTACTCGAAACTTTCCAGAAAACATCATCTGTGCCTTGTAAGGTTTACAAAAATTCCACGAGCATCTACATCCTTCATCGAGGAATATCAATAAGAATAAATAATGAAGTATTAATTTCATTAGTGAAATACTCCGCGAAGATTAGGTAATCTCTAATGTTTTGGAGATTATTCATTTCTAATTCAAGCCAAAAATCAAATGAGCTTAATATGATATTAACTCATTAAATCTGTACATACAGATATTTTCATAAAGACTGTAACGAAAATTCTTTATACAAAGTATTATTTGTGAAATTTTTTTAACGGGTAGGTAATACCCGGGAAATATTTAAGTTTGCAATTAATATGTTACACTGTACATTCTTCAACTTTGATTCAAAAATTATTAACAATGCTCACAACAATATACAATCGTTTTCATACAAATTCAATTACATATTCTGATATTGATGGATCAGAATCCAAGTCATAACTCTGAACCGGTGACATCATTCTTAGATCTCTACATCTTTCAAAGCTATACTTTGACTTTAAATCTGTGCAAGATCCATTAGAATTGTTTTTACTGAAAATAACCTTGCAATTCCTTTTCAAAGTATCCAGTATTATCAGCCGTTTAACCAGTCAACGACGACCTTTCAGACTTGTAACTTTGGCATATACGTTTTTGTTACTGGGGAACCTTTCATGTTCCACCACATTAACAGTTAATGTACCAGCAAATTCATTAATTTGTGACTTAAAGTCTCTCCGAAAAACCATTATAATTGTTCATTGAAACCCTATCATGTACTCATCCACATCTTGTAACGGTAATTACCATACCAACTACCGGGAATTAGCAATCAGTATTTCGAATTTCGCAGCAATTCTACGCCAACAGTTATATATATATATACATATAATGCTTATCTCCTAGACTTACTTACTTCGAATGTGAAGTTTCTGAAAAACACCTTAAACCGCGAACTAGTTCTCGAAATTTTAAAAAGCACTGATGAAGCAGCAAAAACTGTAAACGACCTTAACAGTAAAAAGTTTGATGATAAAGAATAGTGTGTTAGCAAAACTCAGAAAAAGAAAAGGTTTGGAACTAGAAAACGGATTGAGCAAAGTATGAAGGAGGCTGTGGATAAATCACAAAGACGAAACCTGCCTTCCAAGAATTCAAATGATTCAGTATTTGCTGAAGCCATTAACGAATACCTTGCTTCCGAATCTAAACCCTTGCGGACAATATTCTTCATCATCCTCTGATATTAGAAATTCTAAGATATTATCATATCTTTCATTATAAATATCTTCGATAATTCTGAAGATATCTTCATAACTATTATCATCCGAAATTATTTATCTCTTCACGCTATCTGTGTTACATCATAAAAGAAACTATTTTAGTTTCTAATTTCTGAAAATTTTGAAAAATGGATGTTTTTGAAGTAGTGTTGGGAATTGAAGCATGAGTTAGTATAATATAATGACATTTGATCAACGTGATTATATTACAGTAAGTCATGCTGAGTTTCTAATGGAATGTGATAAAGGTTCACAGATCATACCCTCATCATGAACCATGTTACATAACTCTTTCATTCTATTTAACCGCTAAACATATCAAGAAAATATTTTTCTTGATGATTCGGTCTTTTTCGAGGTATTCTGGTAATTTGACAAGTCAGATAGTGCCATTACCATTTCTTTCTTAGAATATTAATTATGTTCATTCTGAAATTCATACCTACGAATTCTGGACCATTATTCGTTTGACTTAAAGTCGGGAAGAGAAAACGAAAGCATGAAGTTCCGAAATATAATGAAAAATATAAAGCCCGAAAACAACCCCGAAATTACAAACCGTGTATATCAATACGTATAGCAATATAAAGACACGGGAGAATGAAAAACAATATAACCCCAAGGTAATAGTAGAAGAAAATAACCTCCTCTGGTGGCAGATGAAAAAGAAGAATGAATGATATGATAGCCAAGAAAATATCAAGAATCAGAACTGGATGAAGCATTTTCACAAATCTTTTGTAAGTATGAAATAAGGAAGAAGATTATAGGAGTGGTGAAAATAAATGAAACGAAAGAGGTCAATTTATAGCAAAATATCAGACATAGCAATCGAGGCGGATTACGCATTTAATCAAAAAAAATCCTAATTTCCGCAAAATCCGAAAAATCAAATCTTATTTAGATAATGAAGATTTTCTATTCCTTAAATTCCGGAAATCAATCGTTACTACGTCAAGAGTTAAAAATGAATCTCTATTCTCCATTTCACTCTATTACGATAACTTCCCTCATACGCTTCGAGTAATTGGATTGTTTTATCCATATTATTCAACGGTGATAAAAATTCTATTTATCAACTCATATTCATCATGAAAACATTTTTATTGTTAGCCATGACGACCTCACTCAAATTTCGGGACGAAATTTCTTTAACGGGGAGGTACTGTGATGACCCGGAAGTTTATGACCAAATTAAACTTAATCTTTAATGTTTCCGACACGATAAGCAAAGTCTATGAAGTTGAATCTCAAAATTTTGAACTATTCAATTACCCTTCGATTGTTCTCAATTATATGTAAATAGATACATATGCTATAACTTGAAAACGTAACAAAGTGTTATGAAAATGTTACTGTGCATTAACCTTATTGGTTTGATTATCTGATTGATATTTAGATAAGTTAACTAAAATGTTTAAGATGAACCAGTAAAACACTAATTTGCTACAGTATTTTCGAATTGCTACAGTACCCGAAAAGCTACAGTGTTTTCGAAAATCACTATTTGCTACAGTAAAAAACTTTGCTACAGTAAAACACTATTTTAAAATGTATTTTAACAAATAGCGAGATGATGATTTATAGAAGTAAATGACCAAAACACTCAAATGTATAAGTTATATTTCGAGTGATATAATTTAGGGATAATTTAAGGCTATATTTTGACTAAGGTACATGTCCCAAAATGTAATGTACAAGTTTTCTCAGCGTATGAAGGGACATTTGAAAAACCGAAACTGGTACATAAGTTGAGTGACGACATACGACTTATCAGAACAGAAATTACAAGTCATCTATACACGAGAATATAATATAATATATAATTAATTAAAATAAATTATATAAATTATATAAATATAATAATATGTCGACAGGTATCAAACAAAAGGGATTGTGAGCTGGCAATGGGGCTCATGAGATCCCCCACACATACTCATGCGATCGCATGAGGTGTTTGGGCAGGCCACATCTATAAATTGCAGTCGAGTTCTGTTTCATTTACACACACATATCATATATTACTCCGTATTTATTTTATTTAATAATTATTATTATTATTATTATTAATATTAATATTAATATTATTATTAATCTTATTAATTATTAGTATTATTAATTATTAATTAGTAATATACATAAAATACTACGACGAGGTTATGAGCGTGTCACTTTCAAAATGGTTTTCAAGCGAGATAGAACTAAGGAAATTATGGGTTATTGCCAAGGAGGTTATGGGTAATGTACGGGGGTATATTTGTGAATCAAACCTAGTGTTTATCATCTCCGTTACATCTACGTACTTTCCTACAATATTGAATCTCAATACTGATACGTTGAGATCTACGATTATTTGGTAATTCTAGTTTCGGTCACATTACGATGAACAACTTTATGTGCTGCAAAGGTGAGTTTATAGATCCCTCTTTAATTGCTTTTGCAATCTATATTTTTGGGCTGAGAATACATGCACTTTACTTTAAACGCAATGGATACAAGTACATACTAAATTCTACGCTGAGTTTGAACCGAAAATCCCTTAGCTTTGGTAACTAGTAACTGCCGGTTATAAGAACTGGTGGGCGTGAATAGTTGTATATGGATCCATAGGGCTTGACATCCCCGTCTGTTCCAGGTATAGAAACCCTAGCCTGAAATATAAAACAGACGTATGCTATTTGAGTTTAGTACATGTTGGATTGCGTGTATTGTACATGTTGGTTGCATGTATGTTAAAACAGGGGTACTTATTATAACGTTAAAGTTTAGTTACCAGAGTGCTCAATTTTGTAGAATATTTTGATAAACGTTTCTGGACGAAACAACTGATATCTTGTGATCCACCTTTATATACAGATTATATGAAACTCTAAAACTATGAACTCACTAACCTTTGTGTTGACACTTGTTAGCATGTTTATTCTCAGGTTTCCTAGAAGTCTTCCGCTGTTTGCTTATGTGTTAGACAAGCTATGTGCATGGAGTCTTACATGACATATTTTTCAAGGAAACGTTGCATTCACCAAATCATCACCATGTATCTTATTTTGACTGCATTGTCAACGGAAGTATTATTGTAAACTATTATTTACGGTGATTGTCTATATGTAGAAATCATCAGATGTCGAAAACTTTTGATTTAAATATTCATTTATGGTGTGCCTTTTTAAAAGAATGCAATGTTTACAAAACGTATCATATAGAGGTCAAATACCTCGCAATGAAATCGATGAATGATGTGTTCGTCCATATGGATTTGGAGCGATCGTCACATGACCCCATATAAATAATGCCTCCAAGTCTTTAATGCAAAAACAACAGCACCCAATTCCAAATCATGAGTCGTATAATTTTGCTCGTGAATCTTCAATTGTCTAGACGCATAAACAATCACCTTCGTTCGTTGCATTAATACACAACCGAGACCTTGCTTTGATGCGTCACAATAAATCACAAAATCATCATTCCCTTCAGGCAATGACAATATAGGTGCCGTAGTTAGCTTTTTCTTCAATAACTGTAACGCCTTCTCTTGTTCATCCTTCCATTCAAATTTCTTCCCTTTATACGTTAATGCAGTCAAGGGTTTTGCTATTTTGGAGAAATCTTGGATGAATCTTCTGTAGTAACCAGCCAATCCTAAAAATTGACGTATATGCTTCGGAGTTTTTGGGGTTTCCCACTTTTCAACGGTTTCGATCTTTGCCGGGTCCACCTGGATACCTTCTTTGTTCACTATGTGACCGAGGAATTGAACTTCTTCCAACCAAAATGCACACTTTGAAAACTTAGCGTACAGTTTTTCTTTCCTCAATACTTCTAGCACTTTTCTCAAATGTTCTTCGTGCTCTTGATCATTCTTTGAGTAAATAAGTATGTCATCGATGAAAACAATGACAAACTTGTCAAGATATGGCCCACACACTCGGTTCATAAGGTCCATGAACACAGCTGGTGCGTTAGTCAATCTAAACGGCATAACCATAAACTCGTAATGACCATAACGCGTCCTAAAAGCAGTTTTTGGAATATCATCCTCCTTTAATCGCATTTGATGATACCCAGAACGTAAATCGATTTTCGAATAAACCGACGAGCCTTGTAGTTAATCAAAGAAGTCGTCAATTCTCGGTAGTGGATAACGGTTTTTGATGGTAAGTTTATTCAACTCTCTGTAGTCAATACAAAAACTAAATGTACCATCCTTCTTCTTGACAAACAAAACAGGAGCTCCCCATGGTGATGTGCTTGGTCGAATGAAACCACGTTCTAATAGTTCTTGCAGTTGGCTTTGCAGTTCTTTCATCTTGCTGGGTGCGAGTCTGTAAGGAGCACGAGCTATTGGTGCAGCTCCTGGTACAAGATCTATTTGAAATTCAACAGATCGATGTGGAGGTAGTCCCAGTAATTCTTTCGAAAATACATCGGGAAATTCTTTTGCGACGGGAACATCATTGATGCTCTTTTCTTCAGTTTGTACTTTCTCGACGTGTGCTAGAACAGCATAGCAACCTTTTCTTATTAGTTTTTGTGCCTTCAAATTACTAATAAGATGTAGCTTCGTGTTGCCCTTTTCTCCGTACACCATTAAGGGTTTTCTTTTTTCTCGTATAATGCGAATTGCATTTTTGTAACAAACGATCTCTGCTTTCACTTCTTTCAACCAGTCCATACCGATTATCACATCAAAACTCCCTAACTCTACTGGTATCAAATCAATCTTAAATGTTTCGCTAACCAGTTTAATTTCTCGATTCTGACATATATTATCTGCTGAAATTAATTTACCATTTGCTATTTCGAGTAAAAATTTACTATCCAAAGGCGTTAATGGACAACTTAATTTAGCACAAAAATCTCTACTCATATAGCTTCTATCCGCACCCGAATCAAATAAAACGTAAGCAGATTTATTGTCAATAAGAAACGTACCCGTAACAAGCTCCGGGTCTTCCTGTGCCTCTGCCGCATTAATATTGAAAACTCTTCCGTGGCCTTGTCCATTCGTGTTCTCCTGGTTCGGGCAATTTCTAATAATGTGGCCCGATTTTCCACATTTATAACAAACTACATTGGCATAACTTGCTCCGACACTACTTGCTCCACCTTTACTCGTTCCGACACCATTTGTTCCTTTCGTTCTGTTAACCCCTGGTCCGTAGACCTCACACTTCACCGCGCTATGACCATTTCTTTTACACTTGTTGCAAAATTTAGTGCAGAACCCCGAGTGATACTTTTCACACCTTTGGCATAGCTGCTTCTGATTGTTGTTGTTGTTGTTGTTGTTGCGGTTGTTATTGTTGTTGGAATGATTGTTGTAGTTGTTGTTGTTGTTGTTGTTGTTGTTGTGCCGTTTGTTGTAGTTGCGATTGATGTTGCGATTGTTGGGATAGTTGTTGTTGTATTGGTGACTCTTATCACCATTTTTCTCCCACTTTCTTTTGACTAGCTTCACGTTGGCCTCTTCGGTCGCCTGTTCTTTAATTCTTCCCTCAATCTGGTTCACTAGTTTGTGAGCCATTCTACATGCCTTTTGTATGAAGGCAGGCTCGTGTGAACTTATATCTTCTTGAATTCTCTCCGGTAACCCTTTCACAAATGCGTCGACCTTCTCTTCCTCATCTTCGAACGCTCTCGGACACAATAGGCACAATTCTGTGAATCGTCTTTCGTACGAAGTAATATCGAATCCCTGTGTTCGTAACCCTCTAAGTTCTGACTTGAGCTTAATGACCTTGGTTCTGGGACGGTACTTCTCGTTCATCAAGTGCTTGAATGCTGACCACGGTAGCGCGTAAGCAGCATCTTATCCCACTTGCTCTAGATAGGTATTCCACCATGTTAACGCAATACCTGTGAAGGTATGCGTAGCGTACTTCACTTTGTCTCCTTCAGCACACTTACTTATGGCAAACACTGATTCAACTTTCTCGGTCCACCGTTTCAATTCGATTGGTCCTTCGGTCCCATCAAATTCTGAAGGCTTGCAGGCAGTGAATTCCTTGTAGGAGCATCCTACACGATTTCTTGCGTCGTTAGCTGTATTGCTAGATTCAGAGTTATTGTTGGTATGTAGCGCGGCCTGTACTGCGGCTATGTTTGAAGCAAGAAAGGCACGAAATTCCTCTTCGCTCATATTCAAGGTGTGTCGAGTAGTCGGTGCCATTTCCTTCAAAATAGTCAAATGAAATAAGTTAATCATACACAATATTAAGAGTAGTCAATAGTATCTCGTAGCATAATATGAACTCATTTATAAAAGCTTTTTCTTCATATTAGCGTTTTATAAGTTTAAATTCGGGTACTACCTACCCGTTAAGTTCATACTTAGTAGCTAATATACAATTCAACTACTACAATTCCATATGAAAAACTGATTATAATAATATACCTCATACAAATATTCTTCAAACTTACAACTTCGCTATATTACATATAACATGAAATATAGTACACTATGATACAGGACAGTTTTGAAGATAAATCTAGTTAATACGCAAGTTGTTCAGCAAAGGAAATAAAGACACGTAATTCATAAGTCCAGAAACAAGTCATGTATTCTGGTTTTACTAAGACGACTTCCCATCCTTAGTTTTGTGGAAAATAACCGTTATGACCATTGGCTAGGCAGCATGTTGTAATGTCGTCAAAAGGACGAGGGTTTCGTAATGTCCAACAGCCCCTTAATAATCTAAAAACCTTGTTTCTCACCCCAACTACTGAATCCGTCACTTGTGGGAAAGTTTTATTTAAAAGCTGCAATCCGGTGTTCTTTTTCTCACTTTGGTAAGAAGCGGACATCACTAACCCGTAAGCATAACATGCTTCTTTATGTTGCATGTTAGAAGCTCTTTCTAATTCACGAAATCCTATGTTGGGCTTAACCCGTAACGTAAAATTGCATTTGGGTTCCCCGCATTTAACGCTTTAAAGAAAACACGGCGTAACTTAAAGTCTCCCCAATGTGATATACCCCACCTATAAAAGGAAAGCCTTTTATAAACTAAGGCATTTCTGGAAAGTCTTTCAAATGTTTGACAAGTTAATTTCGCCATAACTAAATGTGCTGATGAATTCTGACCGACTCTAGACAAGATTTCCTCAATCATATCCTCTGGTAGGTCTTCTAAAATATTCGGTTGTCTACCCTTAACGTCCATTTTGTTTTTATACTGTAAAATAGACAATGATTAGATTCGTAATAACAAACAATACAAGCAATTTTTACATAGAACATAAAAGTATAAGCACACTACAATACATTTATTACACAACATGCTCACACCCCTCTAATCTGAATCACTAGTTTCTTCTTCTTCGAACTTGGTTCTTTTTCCTAATTTTCTAGGGATATATGATGTTACTCTAATACGAGCCGTAATTTTCCACATTGGTTTAGAAAAACCTGGTGGTTTAGAGGTTCCCGGGTTATTGTCACGATATTGAAAATACGGGTTTTGACGGTACATATAAAGTTCATCGGTGCCGGAATCAGATTTTTCTATTTTGATGCCTTTTCCGTTATTATTTTCTTTTGCCTCATTAAATTGGGTTGGGGTAATTTCTATAACATCATCGGAATCCTCATCAGGATCTGATTCATCAGAAAATTGGTAATTTTCCCAATATTTTGCTTCCTTAGCGGAAACACCATTAACCATTATTAACTTTGGACCATTGGTTGAGGATTTTCTTTTATTTGACCGGTTTTCTGTTGTTCCTACTATTCCCCCCTCCGGAACCTCTTCTTCTTCCGGTTCCTCTTCTCCTGGTTCCTCTTCTTCCGGTTCCACTTCTTCCGGTTCCATTTCCTCTTCTTCCGGTTCTTCGGGAACTTGTGAATCTTGCCAATATATATTCGACTCTTCGTTATTATTAGGTGAGTCAATGGGATTTGTGCTAGAGGTAGACATCTATCACACAATATCAAACATGTTAAGAGATTAATATATCACATAATATTTACATGGTAATAATATATAGTTTCCAACAAAAATGTTAAGCAATCATTTTTAAAGAAAACACGGTCGAAGTCTAGACTCACTAATGCATCCTAACAAACTCGATAAGACACACTAATGAAAATTTTCTGGTTCTCTAAAACGAACGCTCTGATACCAACTGAAATGTCACGTTCATATTGATTATAAACGTTCCATATTAATTGATTTCGTTGCGAGGTTTTGACCTCTATATGAGACGTTTTTCAAAGACTGCATTCATTTTTAAAACAACCATAACCTTTATTTTATCAATAAAGGTTTTAAAAGCATTACGTAGATTATCAAATAATGATAATCTAAAATATACTGTTTACACATGACCATTACATAATGGTTTACAATAGAAATATATTACATCGACATATGTTTCTTGAATGCAGTTTTTACACAATATCATACAAACATGGACTTCAAATCTTGTCCTTATTTTAGTATGCAACAGCGGAAGCTCTTAGTATTCACCTGAGAATAAACATGCTTTAAACGTCAACAAAAATATTGGTGAGTTATAGGTTTAACATATATATATCAAATCGTAACAATAGACCACAAGATTTCATATTTCAATACACATCCAATACATAGAGATAAAAATCATTCATATGGTGAACACCTGGTAACCGACATTAACCAGATGCATATATAAGAATATCCCCATCATTTCGGGACACCCTTTGGATATGATATAAATTTCGAAGTACTAAAGCATCCGGTACTTTGGATGGGGTTTGTTAGGCCCAATAGATATATCTTTAGGATTCGCGTCAATTAGGGTGTCTGTTCCCTAATTCTTAGATTACCAGACTTAATAAAAAGGGACATATTCGATTTCGATAATTCAACCATAGAATGTAGTTTCACTTACTTGTGTCTATTTTGTAAATCATTTATAAAACCTGCATGTATTCTCATCCCAAAAATATTAGATTTTAAAAGTGGGACTATAACTCACTTTCACAGATATTTCCTTCCTCGAAAATAAGACTTGGCCACGGATCGATTCACGAACCTATACAAATATGTACATATATATCAAAGTATGATCAAAATATAATTACAACCATTTTTATTATGTTTTAAAGATTTGAGTGTATTAAGTCAGCTGTCATCGTTAATAACCTACAACTAGTTGTCCACAGTTAGATGTACAGAAATAAATCGATATTTCTGGAATCAACCTCAAAGTATATATATTTTTGGAATCAACCTCAACCCTATATAGCTAACTCCAACATTACTGCATATAGAGTGTCTATGGTTGTTCCAAATAATATATATACATGGGTCGATATGATATGTCAAAACATTTGCATACGTGTCTATGGTTGATAATGCTAAAAACGAACATATATTTCATAGCATTATTCCTCAAGAAAGACAAGCTTTTAGTTGCAATTGTTCTATTTACAAGTGATATTCATTTAAATAATAAAAGGTGAAGACAAAAGACAGATTCGACGAATTGAAGACGCAAACGACCAAAAAGCTCAAAAGTACAAAAGACAATCAAAAAGGTTCCAATTATTGATAAGAAACGTCTCGAAATTACAAGAGTACAAGATTCAAAACACAAAGTACAAGATATTAAATTGTACGCAAGGACGTTCGAAAATCCGGAACCGGGACATGAGTCAACTCTCAACGCTCGACGCAACGGACTAAAAATTACAAATCAACTATGCACATAAATATAATATAATATTTAAATAATTCTTATAATTATTTAATATATTATATATATTTATAAATCCGTCGGCAAGAAAGACTCCAAAGTATCTGAGCTGTAATTTCAAACTCCGTGACTCGCGGAGTTTGAAGGCAAAATATGCCGCGAGTCGCGGAGCCCCAAAAGTCAAAAATCCCTATAAAAGCAAACGAATTCTGATCGCAAATATCATTTTTTTTTCTCCTCATTCATACGATATATTTATATTTATAATTTATATTTTAATTTTAATTTTAATTATAATTCTAATAATAAGGGTATGTTAGCGAATATTGTAAGGGTGTAAGTCGAAATTCTGTCCGTGTAACGCTACGCTATTTTTAATCATTGTAAGTTATGTTCAACCTTTTTACATTAATGTCTCGTAGCTAAGTTATTATTATGCTTATTTAAAACGAAGTAATCATGATGTTGGGCTAATTACTAAAATTGGGTAATTGGGCTTTGTACCATAATTGGGGTTTGGACAAAAGAACGACACTTGTGGAAATTAGACTATGGGCTATTAATGGGCTTTATATTTGTTTAACTAAATGATAGTTTGTTAATGTTAATATAAAGATTTACAATTGGGCGTCCCTATAAATTACCATATACACTCAATCGGACACGATGGGCGGGGTATTTATATGTACGAATAATCGTTCATTTAACCGAACTCGGGAATGATTTAATAGCCACTAGAATAATTAAAACATGGGTGAAATTATGTACAAAGGACACTTGGTATAATTGATAACAAAATATTAAAACCTTGGGTTACACTCAGTTGACAACCTGGTGTAATTATTAAACAAAGTATTAAAATCTTGTTACAGTTTAAATCCTCAATTAGTTGGAATATTTAACTTCGGGTATAAGAATAATTTGACGAGGACACTCGCACTTTATATTTATGACTGATGGACTGTTATGGACAAAAACCAGACGGACATATTAAATAATCCAGGACAAAGGACAATTAACCCATGGGCATAAAACTAAAATCAACACGTCAAACATCATGATTACGGAAGTTTAAATAAGCATAATTCTTTTATTTCATATTTAATTTCCTTTATTTTATATTTAATTGCACTTCTAATTATCGCACTTTTATTTATTGTTATTGCACTTTTAATTATCGTCCTTTTTAATTATCGGAAGTTTATTTTATCGCACTTTTATTATTCGCAATTTCATTATCGTTATTTACTTTACGCTTAAAATTAAGTCTTGTATTTATTTATTATTTTACATTTGGTTTTAACTGCGACTAAAGTTTTAAAATCGACAAACCGGTCATTAAACGGTAAAAACCCCCTTTATAATAATAATATTACTTATATATATGTTTGTATTTTTATAAAAGTAAACTAATATAGCGTTGAGCTTTGTTTAAAAAAGATTCCCTGTGGAACGAACCGGACTTACTAAAAACTACACTACTGTACGATTAGGTACACTGCCTATAAGCATTGTAGCAAGGTTTAAGTATATCCATTCTATAAATAAATAAATATCTTGTGTAAAATTGTATCGTATTTAATAGTATTTCCTGCAAAAATTTAATAGTATTTTATACCACTCCGCTACCACATCAAGTATTTTTGGCGCCGCTGCCGGGGAACTCTCTTAAAAGCCGGAAGCGCAACGCTAATATAAAAAAAAAAATTTTAGTTAACTTTTATTAAAATTCGTTTTTGTAAAAATACGTTTTAATTATTCGAAAATATAAAAAGAAAAACAAAAAAAAAAAAATTTATGTATTTTTAGGAGTTTGATAAATATAAGTTTTATTTTATAAAAATATAAGTTTTATTTAATTTATTTTATAAATATATTTTATAAATATAAAAACCCGAAAAGAAAAAAAATATATATATATAAATCTATTTTTTATTGTTATAAAGTATTTTATTTTTATCTTAGTTATTAAAGATAAGTTTTATTTAGATTACATAAATATTTTAATAAGATAATATAAACAGAAAATATAAAAACAGAAAACAGAATATAAAAAAAAAAAAGAAAAAAAAACGCGTCGAATTTGAAACCTGTCAGTTGAAATTTGAAACCCCGCGAGTCCCGGGGTTTGATGTTTTGAATACCGCAAGTCGCGGAGTTTCTCTGACGCCACCGACAGAACCCTAAATCTGCATTAATTACGGAGTATTTATTAATTATTATTATTATAAACCCTAATTATCAATTATTATTAAAATTAAGTTTTATTTTAAAATTTCTTTTTAATTAATTTGTATTATTTTGTTTAATTAGTTTAATTAATTTGTAAAATTAGTAGTTTTAATAAATAATTAATATAAAAATAATATTTTTATAAAAATTGTACTTTTTACAACTTTTTGTATATTTTTATATTTTATCCCTTTTAATTGTTTTAGCGTAATATTTGTATTTTTAGCTCATATTTAGTTTTAAACTTAGTTTTTGCCATAGTTATTTTTACTTCTAGATTTTTAGGCTTTGCCGTAGAATTCCTTAAGTGCTTTTTCTTTAGACTAAGATTTAGGTACTTTAGAATTTTGCGACGCCTTTTTAAGTTTTAGTTTCTTTTTAAGTTATTTCCATTTGGGATATAGTTTTTCCCATAAGCTTTAATATTTTTAGACACCTTTTACTATGTATCAATTATCATTTCAATTAGTAATCTAAATTTGCGATTATAATTTTAAGTTAGTTGTAGTAATAAGGTTAGGTTAGTCAAGTGTTTTTAAGTTTTATAAGTTTCTTTTATTTTTCCGTCACCTTTTATTTTTCAACCATTTTTCTTTTTCAACCTTTTTCCGACGAACTCTTTTTCTTTCTTATTTCTCGCTATTCTAGTTTTAGGACATAGATTTTTATTCTACTTCTTATCTAAATTTCTTAAAATTACGAAAATTTATTTTAAGTGGTTAAATTAATAGACATCAAAATTTTCTGGTTCGTAGTAATAGTTGGATTTGTACGTGGACCGGGTTATTGGAGCCAAACAGTCCTCAATTATATTGAGACCAAACGAATCCTGCCCCTCTGCTGCATCTTTTGGCTATTCAAAACGTGGGCAAAATCAGAAAAGTCTATTGATTGGGTAACTTATTATAATTTTTCTTTCCTTTTAAAAACTAATAGGATATTCAGTGAATGCACCGAGCAAGGCGATCACCACCTTTTGTACGTTCACCACCTGTAACTCGATCAAGACATTTAGCAAATATAACCTCCGTTGATTTTTCTTTAGAATCGTCATCCAGTTAACCAAGTACTTAAGTTCAAATTTCCGATAATCCATTTTTTGCACCCAACCTCACAATTGAGAATCCGGAGAATATTCAGGAACGGTTCGTAGATCCTGAACCACTAAACTTTCCTCCGGAACCACCAATCATTCAAACAGAGATTGTTGAGGAACGAACCATTAAATCAGAATCATCTAGTGATACCGATTCAACAAATTCAATTATAGAGAATCTGGAACCTTTAAGTATGGAAGACCGAATGAGAGCTAAACGCACTGGCCAAGGTCACGCAATTACTCATCCAGACATTAATGCGCCAGATTATGAAATCAAAGGACAAATTTTACACATGGTGACTAATCAATGCCAATTCAGTGGTGCGCCGAAGGAAGATCCAAATGAACATCTACGTACCTTTAATAGGATCTGCACACTATTTAAAATCCGAGAAGTGGAGGATGAACAGATATATCTCATGTTATTTCCCTGGACTTTAAAGGGAGAAGCCAAAGATTGGTTGGAATCGTTACCTGAAGGGGCGATCGATACATGGGATGTTTTAGTTGACAAATTTCTTAAACAATTCTTTCCTGCATCTAAAGCCGTAAGACTTCAAGCAGAAATTGTTACGTTTACACAAAAACCGAATGAAACTCTATATGAGGCATGGACTAGATATGGAAAGTTATTAAGAGGATGTCCGCAACATGGTTTAGACACCTGTTAAATAGTACAAATATTCTACCAAGGATGCGACATCACTACAAGAAAAGACATAGATATAGCAGCTGGTGGTTCTATTATGAAGAAAACTTAAACTGATGCTTACAAAATTATTG
Source organism: Rutidosis leptorrhynchoides (assembly GCF_046630445.1). Taxonomy (NCBI): domain Eukaryota; kingdom Viridiplantae; phylum Streptophyta; class Magnoliopsida; order Asterales; family Asteraceae; genus Rutidosis; species Rutidosis leptorrhynchoides. Next base: position 239,137,845 of record NC_092334.1, on the reverse strand, counting down.
ATAACACTGCTTCCCACTCACATGAGTGGCACCAAGAAAAAGATATCGTTAGATCATCTAAAGCAGCTAGAGCCGATTCTAGCCATGACTTAGATTCCATTTCCGCAAAGATAGATGCTGTGGAAAGACGAATGGAAAAGATGACTAAAGATATTCACTCAATACGAATTAGTTGTGAGCAGTGTGGAGGACCACATTTGACAAAAGATTGTCTCAGTATTGAATTAACAATGGAACAAAGAGAGAATATTTCATACATAAACCAAAGGCCTGGAAATAATTATCAGAATAATTATCAACCGCCAAGACCGATTTACAATCAAAACCAGAGTTATAACAGAAATATTCCATACAACAACCAACAAGGTCCTAGCAATCAACAAGTATCCAATAATACTTACAATCAGCAAAGACCTAATTTTCAAAACAAATCACCACAACAAACCGATGATAAAAAGCCGAATTTAGAAGATATGATGACGAAGCTAGTTGAAACTCAAACGCAGTTTTTCACATCTCAGAAACAAACCAATGAACAAAATGCTCAAGCATTTAGAAATCAACAAGCTTCTATACAAAATCTGGAACAAGAAGTGAGTAACCTAGCAAGGTTAATAGGTGAAAGAAAACCGGGAAGTCTACCTAGTGATACAAATGCTAACCCCCGGAATGAAACAGCTAAAGCCATTACCACAAGAAGTGGTACAACACTTAAACCACCTGAAATACCTGTAACTTCTGATGAAGCTATTCCTACTCCACAAGAACCACAACCTGATCAAGATAAGGAAAAAGAACCGGTAGTTGAAAAGGTTAATGAAGATAACACAGTTAAGGATAAACCTTATGTTAAACCATACCAACCACCACTTCCTTACCCGAGTAAAATGAAGAAAGAGAAACTTGAAGCCGAGCAATCCAAATTCTTGGATATGTTTAAACAGATAAATGTAAATCTTCCTTTCATTGATGTGATTTCAGGAATGCCTAGATATGCTAAATTCTTGAAAGATCTAATCTCAAATAGAAAGAAAATGGAAGAACTCTCGGCTGTTACTATGAATGCTAATTGTTCAGCAGTGCTGTTGAATAAGATACCAGAAAAACTATCTGATCCAGGAAGTTTCACAATTCCATGTTTTCTGGGTAGTCTTAGTTCAATAGAAGCATTGGCAGACTTAGGTGCTAGTATAAATCTAATGCCGTATTCACTATACACTAAACTAGACCTTGGAGAATTGAAACCAACCAGAATAAGCATACAACTAGTCGATAGATCAATAAAATATCCTAGAGGGATAATGGAGAACATGCTAGTTAAAGTTGGTACTTTAGTATTTCCAGTAGATTTTGTTGTTTTGGACATGGAAGAAGATTCTCAAGTTCCTCTCATATTAGGAAGACCATTCTTAAACACGGCTAAAGCAATGATAGACGTGTTCGGTAAGAAACTGACCCTAAGTATAGAGGATGAGAGTGTTACCTTTTCAGTTGATAGAGCAATGCAACAACCACAATCTGCAGATGATACATGTTATTATATTCAAACTATAGATGCACACGCAGAATTATTAGAAGAATTTCCAGAATTACAAGGAACAGGAGAATGTTCTTTAGGAGAAGGTAATGAACCAATTGATGAAGCTGAAATGTTAGCTACACTTATAGCTAATGGATATGAACCAACAACAGAAGAAATTCAAATGCTAAAAGAAGAAGACAGATATCGATACAAATCATCGATAGAAGAACCTCCGAAATTAGAGTTAAAGCCACTTCCAAACCATTTGGAATAATAATATCGTCTTCTCTTACTGAAAATGAGAAATCACAACTCATTTCTGTGTTGAAAGCTCATAAACCAGCCATTGCGTGGAAATTCATGATATTAAAGGAATAAGTCCTTCGTATTGCACACATAAAATCCTTATGGAAGAAGGTCATAAAACGTATGTGCAACGCCAACGAAGACTAAATCCTAATATGCAAGATGTAGTTAAGAAAGAGATTATTAAACTGCTAGATGCAGGTCTAATTTATCCAATCTCTGATAGTCCATGGGTAAGCCCAGTTCAATGCGTGCCTAAGAAGGGTGGCATGACTGTCATTACAAATGAAAAAAATGAGCTTATTCCTACTAGAACTGTAACAGGATGGCGTGTGTGTATTGATTATAGAAAATTAAATGACGCCACCAGAAAAGATCACTTTCCCTTACCTTTCATAGATCAAATGTTGGAAAGATTAGCCGGAAATAGTTACTATTGTTTTCTAGATGGATTTTCCGGATATTTTCAAATTCCAATAGCACCCGAGGACCAAGAGAAAACCACATTCACGTGCCCTTATGGTACTTTTGCTTACAAACGCATGCCATTTGGACTTTGCAACGCCCCTGCAACCTTTCAAAGGTGTATGATGGCGATTTTTCACGACATGATAGAAGAATGCATGGAAGTATTCATGGATGACTTTTCAGTCTTCGGTGATACATTTAAATCATGTCTAGTTAATCTGGAACGAATGCTAATTAGATGTGAACAATCAAATCTAGTTCTTAATTGGGAGAAATGCCATTTCATGGTTAAAGAAGGCATCGTTCTTGGACATAAAATTTCAAAAGAAGGAATTGAAGTGGATAGAGCTAAAGTAGATGTAATTGCTAAACTTCCACATCCCACCAATGTTAGAGGAGTTAGGAGTTTTTTAGGGCATGCCGGTTTTTACCGACGTTTCATAAAAGATTTTTCTAAAATTGGCACTCCTATGAGTAAACTCCTAGAAAAGGATGCGCCATTCATCTTTTCAGATGAGTGTATCAAATCTTTTAATATTCTTAAAAAGAAACTCACTAATGCGCCGATCATGATAACACCAAATTGGAATCTACCATTTGAACTAATGTGCGATGCAAGTGATTTTGCAATGGGAGCCGTTTTAGGACAAATGATTGAAAAACGATTTCAACCTATATATTATGCTAGTAAGACATTACAAGGAGCACAAACGAACTATACAACTACTGAAAAAGAACTCCTTGCTATTGTCTTTGCTTTTGACAAATTTCGATCATATCTCGTTCTAGCAAAAACGGTGGTCTATACCGACCATTCTGCTCTTAGATACCTATTTTCAAAACAAGATGCTAAACCAAGATTAATCCGTTGGATCTTACTCTTACAAGAGTTTGATATTGAAATCCGAGATAAAAGAGGAGCAGAAAATCTCGCCGCTGATCATCTTTCTCGTCTTGAAAATCCCGATTTAGAAGTTCTAAATGAATCAGCCATAAAAGACAACTTTCCTGATGAATATCTATTGAAAATAGATTATAAAGAAATCCCATGGTTTGCAGACTATGCAAACTACTTAGTTTGTGGATTCCTTGAAAAAGGATTATCGTACCAAAGACGAAAGAAATTCTTCAGTGATATAAAACACTATTTTTGGGAAGATCCACATCTGTTTAAAAGTTGTCCCGATGGAATAATACGCCGATGTGTATTTGGAAATGAAGCTAGTAAAATATTAAACCATTGTCACACAGGACCAACAGGAGGGCATTATGGGCCTCAACTAACAGCAAGAAAAGTTTATGATGCTGGATTCTATTGGCCAACAATTTACAAAGACGCACACCTTCTTTGCAAATCCTGTGATGCATGTCAAAGGGCCGGAAAAATAAGTCAACGTGATGAAATGCCACAAAATGTCATCCAAGTATGTGAAGTATTTGACATTTGGGGTATTGACTTTATGGGTCCATTTCCAAAATCTCATAATAATCTATATATACTCGTAGCCATTGATTATGTATCTAAATGGGCGGAAGCACAAGCTCTCCCAACTAACGATGCACGAGTTGTAGTCAACTTTTTAAAACGTCTTTTTGCAAGGTTTGGAACACCGAAAGCTTTAATAAGTGATCGGGGTACTCATTTCTGTAATAATCAACTTGAGAAAGTTCTTAAAAGATATGGAGTAACTCATAAAATCTCCACCGCATATCATCCACAAACAAGTGGACAAGTTGAAAATACCAACCGAGCTTTAAAACGTATTCTAGAGAAAACCGTAGGATCAAATCCAAAGGAATGGTCCATTAAATTGGAGGATGCACTCTGGGCTTTTAGAACAGCCTACAAAACTCCAATTGGAACCACACCTTTTAGACTTGTTTATGGAAAAGCATGTCATCTTCCAGTAGAAATTGAAAACAAAGCATTTTGGGCTTTGAAGACATGTAATCTTGATTTACATGAAGCTGGACGTCTACGATTAAGTCAACTAAACGAATTAGAAGAATTAAGACATGAAGCATACGAAAATTCGTTAATCTATAAAGAAAGAACGAAGAAATGGCATGATAAAAGAATCAGAAGTTCAAAAGAATTTAAAGAAGGAGACAGAGTTCTTCTTTTCAATTCACGATTCAAGCTATTTCCAGGAAAATTGAAATCAAGATGGTCTGGACCATTCATAGTCAAAAGAGTTTTCCCATACGGAACGATAGAATTAATAAATTCAAATGGGATTGAATTTAAAGTTAATGGTCACAGAGTTAAACATTACATACATGGTCCGATGGAAGTCGACAACGAAGTTAATCACAATTTCGACACCACAGCTAACTAAGTGTGGGGAGAATCAAGTCTTTAAAGGATAATATGTATTTCTGTTAGAGTTAGATTGTCTGTTTTCGTGTAGTTCTCGAAAATGGAACCCGAATGGTCTTTCCCTAGCAGACCCTAAAGAACTAGTCTTCTCCCCCCATTCTGAATTTTTTTTTTTTTTTAGGTTTTTACAAAATGAAGACTGCCTGTGAACTAAACCATGGTCTAATGCTACACGCTTTGATCACTAAACGTAATAAAGACATACTACCAAGTGAATTAGTATCAGTAATCAGAGAAAGAATGGACGGAGTTAGAAAAGAATCCAGATGCGAAGATAATAAATTACAATTTGGTAAAGGAAAATCAAAATCCGCAGCGAAAAGAAGAGCACGACACCTAGAAAGATGTCACAAATGCGGAAAATGGTCACATGAAGGTAAATGTTCAAATAATCAAACCTATTCAAATACCGAATTTGTTACTTTATGCAGAGACGGACCATTCATATGTTTAGAAGAAAAGACACTGAATGCTCGAGGTTACGCCTATGTAGCCATGGAAAACCAATTAAAACAACTATCTTATGAATGGGATAGATCATATAACTAAGAAATCTATTCCACAGGTATGTCTGTACAGTTTTTATTTTTATTTTTATTTTTAACCTTTTGATAATAAACGCTAATTTGTTCGCTAAAAAGTATTAAATTGGTATTGAATAAAATTAGGTTTGGCGACCGAAATTATTGATATCATTCAAAAAATTTATTACATCACTGCGAAATTTAACGTTTATTCTTAAGGTATAAATATCTTTAAACAATCAACCCAAAATATTTCAAAAATTCGTCATGAGTTAAATTAGGTTTTGGAACCGAAATTACTTTACCGAAAAGAGGGGTGCATATTTTTGATAATATTTGATTGACTAAAGTGGGATAAAAAGCCAAAAAGATTTTTAATTTTATTTTTACCATGTTTTTAAAATTAATATATAAATCTTAAATTAATATTGTAAACTTTGTAAAAACAATATTTTTAAAATTGTAAATATTTGAAAAATTAATATAAGTTTGGTGTGAATTTATAATATGAATTTTTAAAATTAAGTTTGGTGAAACATTTTAATTTTTAAAAATATGAATTTTTAATTTTATGCATTTTAAATTTTAAGTTTGGTGTGAATTTTTAATATTAATTTTGAATTTTATATTTAAGTTGTGTGAATTTAAAAACAAAAATTTACTTTATCTAATTAAGTTAAAAATATGATTTTTAAAATTCGTCGTAAGTTGAAGACTAGGTCTTTGAACCGAAATTGCTTTACCCGAGGGAGGGACGAGAACTTTTATTATCATTATTTTTAATCTTATTGAATTAAAGTATGCCAAAAACATTGAAAAAACCCAAAAATCTTAGCTTTTAAAACAATCGCTACAAAAAGACAAATTTTAAAATTTTGTCGAAGGACGGACTAGGACATCGATCCGAAACGACCTCGTCCTAAATAACAAGGGAAACAAAATTTTAAAATTAAGTACTTAATTGTTTCATAAGTTAATGATTATAAAAAAAAAAAAATATAGCAAACTCCGCGACTCGCGGAGTTTGAAGGGGATATCTCGGCGAGTCGCGGAGGGACCAAAACTCAGAAAAAAATAAAACGTAAAAAACAGATCAGTTCACTCCCCAAACCCAAAAATACTGCGAAGAACAGCGAAAAAACCCACGAAAAACCCCCCAAAATCACAATTTTTAACCGTTAATCACCAAATCTTTTACTAAAATCATGTTGAGAAGGATGCTATCTAGGAATTACTCAAGAAAAACGGTAAATTTATACACCTAAACACCATTTAATCCGAAATTTGGTGTTCTTGAGCAATTTTTTCCCCAATTTGATTTTGATGTTTTTTAGTGTAATTATGATTAAATTGTTTATGTATTATGCTTGTATAACCTAGATTGATGCTATTTAACGTGATTAGAAGCCTTAAACTTCAAATTTTGAGTAATCTAGGGTTTGTGTTCTTGAGCAAATTTGGGGCTTTTTGATATAAACAGGTTATGGCCGATTTTTGTCATGAATTGTTGCTAAATTAAGTAGTGTAACATGTCTAGGTAGTTAAATGATCCAAACTTTGAGCCTAAACATGATTTTGAGAATTAAAGTGGATTTTTCAAGTCTAAAATTCATGAACTTGATTTTTGAAAGATAATGCCATTTGAGACTTGTTTAATTGCTAGTAATGATTATTTTGACATATTATTTGAGTTGAATGCTTATAAACTTGGTGAACATTTTCGTATATGCTTATTTGAAAAAGTATAGATTTGATGAAAATATGAAAATGAGCTTAAGTTTGATATAAATTGATCATGTCATTGTAATTATTTTGATTGATGATTTTGCTGACACTAATGCATATTTGGATGCACAAAAATTATGTTTGATGTGTTTTGCAGACTGAAAGGGGTGAATCTTCATCCCAAGCCCGCAATGCTCCTGCTGAGAATGCGGAACAACAGGAGGTGGATAACTACTACAAGCAGGATATACCTCATCCAGTCATGACCTTTTCTGATATGCACTTGGAAGAGTTGCACCCGAACCTGAGATTTGACAGACTTTAGATAGATTATCCAAAATATCAAAGCGGTTTGCATACTCTTCATTCTAAGGTTGTTGAGGTACCAAGGGTCATAGAATGGGGACCCTTAGAAGCTGTAGAATTGACCGGGCCAATTAGGGAATTACTTGTACAGAGGTATGGTAATTCTACTTTTAATGACTGGGTACGTTTATTCACCATGCGTAGACCTGTATATAAAGTATGGTGTGAAGAATTGTTATGTAGTATAGAGTTGAATGATCGGGTAGCTAGTTTAACCGATCGTTCTTTTATTAGATTTTTGTTAGGCGGTTCGATGCGCCACATGTCTTTGCTGGACATGGCTTAGGCTTTACGTATATATACGCCTGAGGAGTTAGCATCTGCCGATTGTAGAGGGTTGATACTAAACGGTAGAAAGATAGATGAAAATTTTGATACACACGGTGTGTGGAGTCAAATGACAAACCATCACCGTTTCAAAGGGGGAAATTACTCTTATTTGGATATAGATAGAGCCGAATTAAGAGTGATTCATAGGTTTTTAGCCAATTCGATTACACAAAGGGGTAAGAACAAGGAAAAAGTAAATGAACATGATTTGTTTTACCATATGTGTATTCGAGACCCACAAAGCACTGTAAGTATACCATATTGTGTGGGTTATTATTTATCAGCTATGGTTCGGGGGATGCGACCGCATAGCATAATAGGAGGTGGTATTTTTATTACTTTGATTGGTGAATATCTCGGTGTGGATATAAGTCGGGGGGGATTATTAGTAGAAGAACCAGAACCCCGCGATACTATAGGTTTAAATGTATACCATGGTGCGAAAGTTTTGAAGAGGCGAAATAATGCCGCAGTACCATACCATGGTAGACATCCACAGGTTGAGAGAAACCAACAGCAAGGTAATGTAGGAGGGGGGAATGAGATGCAAGAAATGCAAAGGTTTATAGCTTCTCAGGAATACGAAAATGCTAGACAGAGAGCATTTGAAGATTGGCAAGTTCATCAGAACCAAATCATAGCTCATTGCCAACATATAGGTAGAAACTATATTCCTACACCGAAACCCATCTTCCCTCCCTGGTCTATAGAGATGCAGCCACCATATCCTACGTATAACCCTGCCGAAGCATTCTATAGCACCTATGGTTATGCCTGGAACCCCTATTGGTACCAGTATCATCCCTAGTATACTTAGTTTTATTTATTTTGTAATTTGTAATGATTGATACGTTTAATACTTTTGTTAATATTGTAATAGTTTTTATAATTGTCTAACTTTTATTCTAAGATTTTAATAATTTTTGAATGTGGGGTAATATACCAAACTTCAAAAATATGTATATATGTTATCAGTTTATCTTATGTACACAACAGGGTAAAACAACGCATTTTCAAAGACTGGCATTAAGTTCAGCAAAAGCAACTAATTTTGACGAGAAGATGCAAAATATATGTGAAATAACAACAAGACGGAATGAACAAATGATGTGCACCATTTATCATTCAGCAAACAAACGCCAATATATTTGGAAACTTTGGTAAAAATTTAATCATTTTCACACTAATCACCCTCAATAATTTAAATTGTTACTGATTTCTTGCAAATGAGGGCATTGCAAGATCTTAAGTGTGGGAAGGGGTTAAATTCTTTCGGATTTTAAAATTTTTATCTTAAACACTTGGTTACCATTAAAAATACTAGTAAAGCAGTAGTTGTATTAGAATCTAGTGCTCTCTGATAAAAAAGAACAGCCCTAGGCTTATATACTAACTACCCAATTCTAGTAAAATTTTTCAAAATTTTCAATTAAATGAACTCAAAATCATGTTTATACATATTTATGAACGATAAAACTAGGTTTTAACACCGAAATTATTGTTACCTCGGAAAGGACATAAATTGAGAAACAAACTAAAATGTTAAAATTCATTTAAAATGGAATAGAGGACGATAAAAAGGAAAATAAAAGCCAAGTGTGGGAAAATTTACCAAGTTATCTTAAACATATGTCACATATATCTGTAACAAATAACTGAAAATACTTTTGCTTTGGACTAAACTAAACTGTTTTACCCGATGAAAGAAAAGAAAAGATGGATCTACACGATGAATCAATTCCATCATTAAAAGGAAGTAAAGTCTTCCGAAAAAGACACGCGCTTCTTGATTTAGGTCATGAAGTTGTCGTGCAGACCAGCTGTAGGTTGACGAAAAATCCAGAAAAGTCATCACTAAAATCAGCAGGAAATCTACGGACCTCAGCATTAAACAGGGTCGCCAAGTGGTCAGATTTATCCTAACCATGAGAAGGATTTATCTTGTACAATGGGGGGGCACCATGCAAATTAGCTGGATAAGACTAATGAATCAGATCCCCAGAAAGGATAATGTCCTTAAAAATTAAAAATCAGCTTTTAAGACTGATATCACTCAATCCTTGAGATTGACCTTAAAGATTGAGAATTACAAACTCATGGAATTCAATGATATCTAAACTCGAGCTTGAACGAGAAAATATTTTGATCAAAATTACAAACCGATTTGTTTTCTGAAAACCCTATTTTCAATGCGTTCATCACCATTGAACGTAAAATCCTAGGAATTCACCTGGAATTCATTAGGTCACCTGAACTAAAACGGGTGTCAACCGTAAGAACGGTGGTTGCATAGTGGTCAAAGACAGGACCTTGTGCCATACCGAAAAATCATAAGGGTGAGCTTTACTATTGCTCCTACCAAGGATAGTAATTGCGTCCGACACATTATAGACCATAATTAAAAGCATGTCAGGGGACATTGCCTTAACAGTTGCTTGTTCAACGCTTTCCTTTACAACCGGACGGTAGTTTACCGAAAGGTAATATACGGGACAAGTAAACTGGACGTGTTGCTTTCCAAATACAAGGTTAGCAAGTGGGTGACACAAAACCGCAAGTTTTGAGCTAAAATTTTCAAATCTGAAACCCACCAAACCCACAAAAATATTTTGCAAACACCGGTAAAGGGTTATTCCGGAAAACTTATCTAGGGTAAAAACTAGATTTAATTTTCAAAAGATCAAATGTTTTCATAAAGATCCAATTTCCTTAATGGATCTAAATTTTTATAGTCATGTGGGACTGTAAACCATATCGTTACTACCATTGTTTATACCGCCGTATAGAAAATCACTGATGTACAAAGTGTGAAGAATAAAGAAGTGATTCTGGTATTTCAAGACGATATTGCTTGAGGACAAGCAACGCTCAAGTGTGGGAATATTTGATAATGCTAAAAACGAACATATATTTCATAGCATTATTCCTCAAGAAAGACAAGCTTTTAGTTGCAATTGTTCTATTTACAAGTGATATTCGTTTAAATAATAAAAGGTGAAGACAAAAGACAGATTCGACGAATTGAAGACGCAAACGACCAAAAAGCTCAAAAGTACAAAAGACAATAAAAAAGGTTCCAATTATTGATAAGAAACGTCTCGAAATTACAAGAGTACAAGATTCAAAACACAAACTACAAGATATTAAATTGTACGCAAGGACGTTCGAAAATCCGGAACCGGGACATGAGTCAACTCTCAACGCTCGACGCAACGGACTAAAAATTACAAATCAACTATGCACATAAATATAATATAATATTTAAATAATTCTTATAATTATTTAATATATTATATATATTTATAAATCCATCAGCAAGAAAGACTCCAAAGTATCTGAGCTGTAATTTCAAACTCCGCGACTCGCGGAGTTTGAAGGCAAAATATGCCGCGAGTCGCGGAGCCCCAAAAGTCAAAAATCCCTATAAAAGCAAACGAATTCTGATCGCAAATATCATTTTTTTTTCTCCTCATTCATACGATATATTTATATTTATAATTTATATTTTAATTTTAATTTTAATTATAATTCTAATAATAAGGGTATGTTAGCGAATATTGTAAGGGTGTAAGTCGAAATTCTGTCCGTGTAACGCTACGCTATTTTTAATCATTGTAAGTTATGTTCAACCTTTTTACATTAATGTCTCGTAGCTAGGTTATTATTATGCTTATTTAAAACGAAGTAATCATGATGTTGGGCTAATTACTAAAATTGGGTAATTGGGCTTTGTACCATAATTGGGGTTTGGACAAAAGAACGACACTTGTGGAAATTAGACTATGGGCTATTAATGGGCTTTATATTTGTTTAACTAAATGATAGTTTGTTAATGTTAATATAAAGATTTACAATTGGGCGTCCCTATAAATTACCATATACACTCAATCGGACACGATGGGCGGGGTATTTATATGTACGAATAATCGTTCATTTAACCGGACACGGGAATGGATTAATAGCCACTAGAATAATTAAAACAGGGGTGAAATTATGTACAAAGGACACTTGGTATAATTGATAACAAAATATTAAAACCTTGGGTTACACTCAGTCGACAACCTGGTGTAATTATTAAACAAAGTATTAAAATCTTGTTACAGTTTAAATCCCCAATTAGTTGGAATATTTAACTTCGGGTATAAGAATAATTTGACGAGGACACTCGCACTTTATATTTATGACTGATGGACTGTTATGGACAAAAACCAGACGGACATATTAAATAATCCAGGACAAAGGACAATTAACCCATGGGCATAAAACTAAAATCAACACGTCAAACATCATGATTACGGATGTTTAAATAAGCATAATTCTTTTATTTCATATTTAATTTCCTTTATTTTATATTTAATTGCACTTCTAATTATCGCACTTTTATTTATTGTTATTGCACTTTTAATTATCGTCCTTTTTAATTATCGCAAGTTTATTTTATCGCACTTTTATTATTCACAATTTCATTATCGTTATTTACTTTACGCTTAAAATTAAGTCTTGTATTTATTTATTATTTTACATTTGGTTTTAACTGCGACTAAAGTTTTAAAATCGATAAACCGGTCATCAAACGGTAAAAACCCCCTTTATAATAATAATATTACTTATATATATGTTTGTATTTTTATAAAAGTAAACTAATATAGCGTTTAGCTTTGTTTAAAAAAGATTCCCTGTGGAACGAACCGGACTTACTAAAAACTACACTACTGTACGATTAGGTACACTGCCTATAAATGTTGTAGCAAGGTTTAAGTATATCCATTCTATAAATAAATAAATATCTTGTGTAAAATTTTATCGTATTTAATAGTATTTCCTGCAAAAATTTAATAGTATTTTATACCACTCCGCTACCACATCAATGGTATCCCAAGATTACATAATATATTAGAATACATGTATAATACAATATAATTTAGCTAGGATATGATTTGTATAGATTTTTTAAACATTTCCCGTAGCTAAAAAGATCAAAAATATCCAATCTTGTTTTACCCATAACTTCTTCATTTTAAATCCGTTTTGAGTGAATCAAATTGATATGGTTTCATATTGAACTCTAATTTAAGAATCCAAATAGAAAAGTATAGGTTTATAGTCGGAAATGTAAGTTACATGTCAATTACTAAAGAGGTAGTCATTTCCGTCGAAAGAACGACATCTTGATGACCATTTTGAAAAACATACTTTCACTTTGAGTTTAACCAAGATTTTTGGATATAGTTTCATGTTCATATGAAAAATCATTTTCCCAGAAGAACAACTTTTAAATCAAAGTTTATCATAGTTTTTAATTATCCAAACCAAAACAGCCCCCGATTTCACTACGACGGCGTATATCCGATTTTATGGTGTTCATCGTGTTTCCAGATTTTAAATCATTAAGTTAGCATATCATATAGATATAGAACATGTGTTTAGTTGATTTTAAAAGTCAAGTTAGAAGGATTAACTTTTTTTTGCGAACAAGTTTAGAATTAACTAAACTATGTTCTAGTGATTAAAAGTTTAAACCTTCGAATAAGATAGCTTTATATGTATGAATCGAATGATGTTATGAACATCATTACTACCTCAAGTTTTCTGGATAAAACTACTGGAAATGAGAAAAATGGATCTAGCTTCAAAGGATCCTTGGATGGCTTGGAAGTTCTTGAAGCAGAATCATGACATGAAAACAGTTCAAGTAAGATTTTCACTCGAAATAAGATTGTTATAGTTGTAGAAATTGAATCAAAGTTTGAATATGAATATTACCTTGAATTAGAAAGATAACCTACTATAAATAAAAAAGGTTCCTTGATCTTAGATGATTGTTTGGAATGGATTAGAAAGCTTGGAAGTAGACTTGCCAACTTGGAAGTATTCTTGATTTTTATGAAACTATACTTATGGAATTTATGAAGAACACTTAGAACTTGAAGATGGAACTTGAGAGAGATCAATTAGACGAAGAAAATTGAAGAATGAAAGTGTTTGTAGGTGTTTTTGGTCGTTGGTATATGGATTAGATATAAAGGATATGTAATTTTGTTTTCATGTAAATAAGTCATGAATGATTACTAATATTTTTGTAATTTTATGAGATATTTCATGCTAGTTGCCAAATAATGGTTCCCACATGTGTTAGGTGACTCACATGGGCTGCTAAGAGATGATCATTGGAGTGTATATACCAATAGTACATACATCTAAAAGCTGTGTATTGTACGAGTATGAATACGGGTGCATACGAGTAGAATTGTTGATGAAACTGAACGAGGATGTAATTGTAAGCATTTTTGTTAAGTAGAAGTACTTTGATATGTGTCTTGAAGTCTTTCAAAAGTGTAAGAATAAATATCAAAACACAACATGTATATACATTCTAATGGAGTCGTTAAGTCTTCGTTAGTCGTTACATGTAAGTGTTGTTTTGAAACCTTTAAGTTAACGATCTCAATTAATGTTGTTAACCCAATGTTTATTATATCAAATGAGATGTTAAATTATTATTTTATCATGATATTATGATGTATGAATATCTCTAAATATGATATATACATTAAAATATCGTTACAACGATAATCGTTACATATAAGTCTCGTTTCGTAATTCTTGAGTTAGTAGTCTTGTTTTTACATATGTAGTTCATTGTTAACACACTTAATGATATATTTAAATATCATTTTATCATGTTAAATATAGTGTATCAATATCTTAATATGATACATATGTATTTAGTAGACGTTATCATAACGATAATCGTTATATATATCATTTCGAGTTTCTTAACTTAGTAATCTCATTTCTTATGTATATCACACATTGTTAATATACTTAGTGAGATACTTACTCATCATAATCTCATGTCAACCATATATATATATGTCTATATATACCACAACATGTAGTTTTTACAAATTTGTAACGTTCGTGAATCACCGATCAACTTGGGTGATCAATTGTCTATATGAAACTTATTTTATTTAATCAAGTCTTAACAAGTTTGATTGCTTAACACGTTGGAAATATTTAGTCATGTAAATATCAATCTCAATTAATATATATAAACATGGAAAAGTACGGGTCACTACACATGGCATATTTATCCCATCAACGCCTATTTGTTCCTCATGCTTCGGTGACCCTAAGTTCATGATTCCCAAATCAAGTCATCCTACTTGTGTAAACATGTAAATTTAAGTTACAAGTGGTTAGGTGACCTTTATCCCACAAGTGTGCGAAATTCACCTTAATCATATTAGTTTGCTCATAATAGTTAGGTGACCTTTATCTCATTATGAGTTTCCTAATTATTTTTAAGTGTCACACAAAAGGATGGCGTTTAACTTGTTTGCCTTGTTAATAAGGGATTTTAAGTTTTCATTATTTCTAGTTTAGGAAAACTATTATGCCATACACCAACATGCATTTAGTGTATGGTTTATTTGAAAATCTATTTTTCATGTTATGTAATAAAGCCAATTTCATTACATTGATATAAACCATTTTATATGTGTTTTAATAACCAATTATTATAATCCATTTAGCCAATTTTAATTTAACCAATTAAATTATCGTTTTGCATGTCGTTAATAATGTCTAATTTAACCAATTAAATTGTCATTTTTCTTGTTGTTAACTTGTGATATTCTTGTAGCAACCAAACATACAAACACAATAAACAACCATGCATGTAAAACAAATATGTTCACAATCAAGCCAATTTGGTAGACATTTGTTTAGCCGAAAACAAATGCCACCGGTTAAGGGTTTATAACACAAAGTAGGAGATTTTAAATCTCCCACTTAATCTTGCATCCAAATGCTTCTCCTTGTGTTCTTCCAAGTCTTCAACTTGTATCTTCATCTTATTACAAAATATATCCTAATACATTTTGTCTAGAAAATGAAATACAGCCTAATCTATTTTACATACCAAATATAAAATAAATTACATAACCAAAATAATATTATTACAAACCAATTGAATAAATATTATTACAAACCATAAGAATGAATTAAATTAACCAAACATTCAACCATTCAAACACAAGGTCAAGGCTTGATTGTGAACAACAACATACAACAAAATATGACCAAATGGCAAGTTCCAAACCCATTTGGAACCTCCAAATTCAGCCAAACCATCTAACCCACCCAAACATATAATTTTTGCATTTTACTTTCATGCATGTACATAAAATGCAAAATATATAGTGAGTTTAAAATCATCTCGAAGCATATTTCAACAACTTCGGCTCTAGATACCATTGTTAGGATTTAACAAGTTCCAATATACTTAAAACATTTTAAGAATCAAGTTAAAGCGGAAGCATGTAGATATTACCATTTAAAACTTGTAATCTTTAACCAATTAAAGTTAAATCCCAATTAGGATCAAGTTATGAAATATACTTACAAACTACAAGCAAGAAAAGAGTTTATACCTACTCCAAGCTTGTTGATAAATGATGAGGATGATGATGATGAATGGAGCTCCAAAAGAATGAAACCTCAAGTTGTTATACCCCAAGATAACCACCAACACCTTGTACTTTGGTTAGGATTTATAAACACTTGAATTATACTTGCAAAAACCAAACTTTGAACCCTCTTTTCTTCCTTA
This sequence comes from Rutidosis leptorrhynchoides, assembly GCF_046630445.1. Taxonomy (NCBI): domain Eukaryota; kingdom Viridiplantae; phylum Streptophyta; class Magnoliopsida; order Asterales; family Asteraceae; genus Rutidosis; species Rutidosis leptorrhynchoides. The sequence continues at coordinate 239,121,607 of NC_092334.1, read as the reverse complement.
AAACCCACGGCCTGGACAGCAGCTATTGGGAGAGTTTAGTGCAGTTTTTTTTGAAGTATATTGCATGTATGTGTAGTTCCAAGAGTCAAGATGCTAGTATATAGAAGTGAGAAAGCATGGGTCAAAGAGTCTAAGCCATAAGCATATGAACTTACAACTCCAAGGCCACTACCTCTTTCATGTTATAAAATTAGTTTTATAAAAAGATTAGATTTTTATAAAACTCTTTATAATATATATATATATATATATATATATATATATATATATATATATATATATATATATATATATATATATATATATATATATATATATATTTGTTATGTACATTTATTTTTATAAAACCAAAACTTTATAAAATGTAACATAACAAAATCAATTATTTAACCCATAAATAATTTAAACTCTTGTTATATAAATTATTCCATAATTTATATATACACATCAAGTAATATTTTAGAAAACCATTTTTCTTAAAATTCAAGTGTCGCGTATTTGATCAATGATCGAATCGTTAACATCAAATACGAATAAGGTGTTGGTAAGCTTGTTATTGGGTATGACCCGACTTGGATCAAAACATATTAGCCACGTTAATTTAATATGTCTCTCGGGCATACGAAATACCTTCAATTGTAATTGAAAATTCTTTTGTACAAACTGTTAATGATGAGAATATTTTAACAGGTAGGTAATACCCGAGAAATATTTAGATTTCACATTAATAAGTTACACTGTACATTCTTCCAATCTGATTCAACAGTCATTTACTATCCTACTTACATCCACAGATATACGTATCCGTTCATCGCAGAATAACCATTTTCATTCAATTTCATATATCCAACAAGTGGCATAATGAAGAAAACATTAGACAAAATAAAATTTGTTAGAAACAAACAAATTAACTATGAGAAATTTTGTTAAGAATCCACGCTAACAAAATCCTAGCTAACTGTTCCTAGCTAACTGTTAATTACTTATTGCATTTATTTATCGCAATTTTAATTCTCGCAATTTTATTTATCGTCATTTAATTTCTGTAATTTGTTTTACGCACTTTAAATATCGTCGAAAAAATCGAAACACGTATACAATGTTTTGACATATCATATCAATGTCATCTGTATAAATTATTTGGAATAACCGTAAGTCACTCTATATTGCGGTAATGCTCGAGTTAGCATATAAAGGGTCGAGGTTGATTCTAAAATAATATATATTCCATGGGTTGTGATCGATTCTGAGACATGTATACAATGGGTCACGATAAGTATTAATTAATTCGAATATTATATATGAATTATTGAACTACTAACTGTGGACTACTAACTGTGAACTACTAACATTGGACAATTAAAATTAATTAAAATATTGATTATAACATATGAAACTAAACATTTCTTCAAGTTTGCCACTTGATTTTATCTTAAACCTCATTTGTATCTTGACGATTACAATCTTCGTTCAAACCTTTCATGATTCTTGAAAACCCCTCAATCGAGAGGATGAACCAACCGCACTTCATCTACAGAAGGAAAGATTTATGCATATAGTTATGCACCTGAAAAACTCTCGGAAACTGAGTAAACGTTTAACACTTAGCTGTGCTAATTCCTTTAGCGTTATTATTACCAAAAATAACTTTGCAACTCCTGTTCGAGATAGCCAGTTTTGTCACAGCTCCAGCAAGTCAACTTCAACTTTTCGTGTAACGACCCAAACCTCGTTATACCAAAAATACGACCCCAAAAAAAGATTTGTGTAAAGACCCGTCCTAATCCTCCTGGACGAAGTCATCAACATTTGGTCCCATTGCGATGATCGACTCCAAGTAATGTCCTTAAAATGAGCAAATGCACAGCGGAAGACTTAATTCGTACCTGAGAATAAACATGCTTTAAAGTGTCAACCAAAAGGTTGGTGAGTTCATAGGTTATTCATAATAATCATTTCAATATTTTAATAGACCACAAGATTTCATAATCATAAACATAATACACTCGCAAGTGTATGTAAAGCATTCTAAGTGGTTGAGCACTTGGTAACCATACTTAACATTTAATCAACGTCGCATATTCCCTTTATTATGAAATCTCACTACACTGTACCAAGTGTAGTCACCGAAACGAAGTACTGTGCAACCGTTGAATACTGGTCGTCCAGTCCGGTTGGGGTTGTCAGGCCCGATAGATCTATCAACAGGATTTGCGTTTACAATACCACATGTAAATAGTAGTTACCAAGCTATTTAGGGATGATATGCAGGGTGGTACAACTCAACGTAGAATATATTTTAAATACTTGTGTCTATTTCGTAAACATTTATAAAAGCAGTGCATGTATTCTCAGCCCAAAAATATATATTGCAAAAGCAATTAAAAAGGGAGCAAATGAAACTCACCATACTGTATTTTGTAGTAAAAATACATATGACTATATTGAACAACTGAACAATGCGGGGTTGACCTCGGATTCACGAACCTATATCAAGTATATATATTAAAACATATAATCGTAATTGAACAAGTTCATATATATATTTATTAGTGATAACAAATTTTATATTAATAACTTATATATTTCATTATATTAAAATATCAAATTTTTCGATCTACATCGATAAATATCATACCCTCTCTGTACCATTTTAAGTATTCTATTGAAGTTTTTATTAAATTTAAGATAGGTTAAAATAGAAATTTTGCCCTCATAATAATATCACTCTTAGATTATTAACATCTAAATTATTGATTTTTACGAGTCTGTTTAAGAAGTCTCACATTAGTAAATTACTATACAATGTTTTTAACTATTATCTATTATACAAAGCAATATTTTTTTTTGATAACTTTATTGTTAGGAAATTTAACAAGTTACTAAACATTTCATAAAACTTGATTATCATCAATGTTAGTTTTCATAAAAAGTAAAGGTGATATTTCATTTATTTTACCAATAATGAATTATTACTCCGTATTTAATTAATCTACTTCAACTCTAGCCTTTTACTCCTATATTAATTAATTGTTCAAGTAGGGGATAAAGTGATTACTTATTAATCACAAGGGTTCAACCGGCACTTTCATAGTTATGCAAGGGGGCATTAATAAAATATAAAGTAAAATATTACTGTACTCCGTACTCTATCTAGTCTTGTATCATCTTTTTAGTTTCTATCTGTAACAAGTTACTCCATTAAACTACAAAACTGAAAACTTACTTTTTCTTCCTAAAATTAAACCACTGTAAATTAACATGATCATCTATCGTGATCATAATCATCCTATCTTCATCATTATTTTCTGTCATCATCATCAAGCATCACAACTTCACCAATGGGTTTCGTTTTGAAAAACAAAGAACCAGAAAAAAAAAACGTATAACAGTATCGACACTTTGTTCATATAGTTCATCATGAGCCCAATTGATCTAAAAGCCCACCCTTATAATATTGGCCCGTTTTTCTTTAGTATCCAATGAAAAAAAATTATAGCCCAAGTTCATTAGTCTTTCATTGCTTTTTTTTTTTGAAGATATCTAATCAATTTGATCATACACGTGGGGTCTCCAGTACCCTCTGTTGTCGTTAACAGCAACAACAAACTTATCATTACCAACTAATCCTTGTCACTATTATTGTAAATCACCATCATCTTTTTAAAAGTTTTTCCATCTTTATCATTTGTTAAGAGATCGAATGGAAGGGTTTAATGGTGGTGTTTGGCTGTGATGGTGATTAACGAAGAGAAGTGATGGAGAAAGGTGGTGGTTAGGGTCTTGTGGTTGATGGGTGTCGATGGTGGTTGTTAAGGTGGACGATGGTGGTTGATCATGAAGATACGAAAGTGGTGGTAGCGAGGAGAAAGAGACCGATGGTCGATGAGTAACGGGTTAGTTGGTGGTGCAAAGTGTGGTTCGTTAAAACAGTACCCAAAGTAACAATTAATAGTGGCTTTCGTTCTCTTCAAACTGCAGCAACAATAACGTACAAAGGGCTGTTTTTTTTTTGTTGGTTCAACGGGGTGGTAACAGTGGTGGTTTTGATGACAAGTAGGAACTTAATGAACCTGTAATAGCTTGTGAGTTTGATGGTTTATTGGGTGTGATAAAATGGGTGTTCAAGTGAGCAGAAGTAACCATCGAAGGGATCAGTTTTTGAGGTGATAGTTTGTAGGTTTGCGTATAGTTCTCAATGGTGTGAAGATCGTGGTAACCGGTTCAAATGGTGGTTCGATGATGGATATCAAAGGTGTTTGCATGGTGACGGGTTTGGGGTGATGGTAGTGCATCGATGGTATGTAGAAGATGATGGTTTTGGTCAGAACAAAAGTTAAAAAGATGATCTTGATGGTGTTATTGGTTGGTTATCGAATAAAAGGAATCCCGGATATCATAAATATAGTAATCGACTAGATGATGGCTTGTAGGGTGGTGGTGATGTGGTGGTAGTGGTGTACCATGGTGGCGGACGACGGAATACAGAGGTGGCGATGGCCAGTTGGAAGAGAGTATGGTTGTGGGTGTTAGAATTGTGTAAGTGTGTAAATATAAATCAAGTATGAATGCATATTATATAGATAAGTTTAAGTGCAGAGAAAGGTTACACAGTAATATGAAATCAACATTTAAACACAGTATTAAACAGTGAAGTAGCCATAACTTTGGCATTCATCTGCCGACACCCTATATCTATATATAATATATACTATCCATATTAACAATAATATTAATAATTTTTAAGATAACAAATTAATAACTAATTATTTTCATAAAATAAATTGAAATATTATAGCATACTTATTATAAATTTTGTATGTATAAAACATTTATATGTATATATATATATATATATATATATATATATATATATATATATATATATATATATATATATATATCTATTTACAAATAATTGTTCGTGAATCGTCGAGAACCATCGAAGGTCAAATGAATAAATGAAACAGTTCAAAATTTTTGAGACTCAACCTAACAGATTCCTCTTATCATGTCAAGAATATTAAATCGTATCGAGAGTTTGGTTTAAAATTAGTCGAAATTTTCCGGGTCGTGACAGTACCCACCCGTTAAAGAAATTTCGTCCCCGAAATTTGATAGAGGTGGTCATAGTTAACAATAAAAATGTTTTCATGACGAATATGAATTGATAAATAGAGTTTTATCATCATTGATTAATATAGATAAAACGATTCGATTATGTGGAGCGTATGAGTGGAGCTATCACAAAAGATCGAGATAGAGATTTAACTTTTGACGTAGTCACGGTAGGTTTCTGGAATTCAAGAAATATAAAGAAAATCTTCTAATCAGAAAGAAAATGTAATCGCACGATTTATTAGCAACTGTCAGGATTACGGAAGAACAGAAATATCAAGGAAATATTTCTGTGATATGCTTAGAGATTAAGTAGAATGAAAGAGTCGTGTAACATGGCACATGGTGAGGGTATGATCTGTGAACCATCATCACGTTCCATTAGAAATTTAGCATGACTTACTGTAATATAACCACGTTGGCCCGGCGTCATTATATTATACTAACTCATGCTTCAATTCCCTACACTTCTTCATAATTCATTCATAATTTATACTCGGATTTTACAGAAGTTTCCAATATAATGGAATACTGAAAACACGAAGAGGTAGATAATTTCGGACAAGAATATTTATGAGAATATCCTCAGAAATATCGAAGATATTTATGATGATATTTTGGAATTTCTAAGTTCGAAGGTTGATAAAGAAAAATTTTCCGCAAGATTTTAACATGATTTCGGAGCAAGATATTCTCTAAAGATTTCATCGGATCCAGAATTACCTGGATTCTTTGAATATAGGGTTTGGTCCTTGTATTTATCCTTGGTCTCCTTCATGGTGTGCTCAATCCGATATTCAGTACCAAATTTTCTATCGAGCGTTCATAATACTTCCTTCTTTATCATTAACTTTTAGCCATTAAGACCATCTACAACATGCTGCTTCGTCAGCATTTTCAAAGTTAACGGATCTGGGTCATCGGTTATTAAACCGAGGGTTTCAGGAGAATTGTGTTTTTAGATGATTAAACGCTGATGGTAATATGGTGGAATATAAAAGGTTCCCCAGTAACAATAGAGTACGCATATATATCAAGGTTATAATAAGGTTATTTCGAATGAAAATTCGGAGTTGACTTGCTGGAGCTGTGACAAAATTTGCTACTTTGAAAGGGATTACCAAATCATTTTGGGTAATAACAACACTAAAGGAATTAGCACAGCTACGTGTTAAACGTTTACTCAGTTTCCGAGGGTTTTTCAGGTGTATAACTATATGCATCAATCTTTTCTTCCGTAGATGAAGTGCGGCTGGTTCATGCTCTCGATCGAGGTGTTTTCAAGAATTGTGAAAGGTTTGAACGCAGATTGTAATTGTCAAGATACGAATGAGGTTTAAGATGAAATAAAGTGGCAAACTTGAAGAAATGTTTAGTTTCATATGTTACAATCAATATTTTAATTTATTTTAATTATCCAATATTATTAGTCCACAGTCGATAGTCCACAGTTAACAATCCAATAATTCATATATAGTTTAATATATAATATTCGAATTAATTAATACGTTTCGTGACCCGTATACGTCTCAGACTCGATCACAACTCAAACTATATATATTATTGTAGAATCAACCTCAACCCTGTATAGCTAACTCCCGCATTACTGCATATAGAGTGTCTATGGTTATTCCAAATAATATATATAGATGGGTCGATATGATATGTCAAAACCTTGTATACGTGTCCCGATATTTAAAAATGCGTAAAAATAAATAACAGAAATTAAATGACGATAAATAAAGTGCGTAAAGTAAATAACAGAAATTAAATGACGATAAGTAAAATTGCGAGAATGTAAATTGCGATAAATAAAATGTAACCAGTTAGCTAGGAACAGTTAGCTAGGAACAGTTAGCGTGGATTCTTAACAATATTTCAATTAGTTAGTTCGTTTGTTTCTAACAAATTTTACTTTGTCCGATGTTTTCTTCATTATGCCACTTGTTGAATTCTGATAGATCAAAATCCAAATATGAAATTGAATGAAAATGGTTATTCTGTGGTGAACGGATACGTATATCGATGGATGTAAGTAGGATAGTAAACGACTATTGAATCAGCTTCGAAGAATGTACATTGTAACCTATTAATGTGAAATCTGAATATTCCTCGGGTATTACCTACCCGTTAAAATATTTTCACAATTAACACTTTGTACTAAAGAATTTTTAATTACAATATTTATGAAAACATATATACATATATATTTTCTTCAAATGCAATCATGGATTTAATGAGTTAATATGATATTAACTCATCTGATTTACCGTTAGAACAAGAATATATAATCTCTAAAACATTAGAGGTTACATAATCACTATGTCGAACTAATATAAATGATGTAGAACGTCATGTAGAACGATGATTATACTCGAGGTACAGAATGAAATGTCGAAGCTGGTGACGCGGATGTTGTTCTTGGTGGTACTAGTGCTGTTGGTGCTGAGACTGGTGATGTTACTGGTGTTGATGATACTGCTAGTGCTTGCAAATTGTGTACCGTGCTCTCTAAAGTTAACACCCGAGCTCGGAGTTCTTTAACTTCTTCTACTAACCCTGGTTGGTTATCAGTGTGAGGTAGAGGTCGGATATCTTCTCTAATTCCGTTAATGGTAGCCTCAAGACGAAAAATTCTTGCAAAAAGGGTATAAACGGTGTTGCGAACAGGTTCGCCGGTGAGCGGGTCGAGCACTCCGACGTTAGGTGGTAAGTTCGGCTCGTGATATGGAGTACCTTCTTCATTTCTCCATAGGGTAAGTATTTCGCGAACCCATCCCCACTTTCTAAAGAAATCACGGTAGTTGATCGGTTGGTGCGCTCCCGTCACGCTATCTTCGGAGTCAGAAGAACTTGGTCGATTCGTAGAGGCCATCGTACGCGATCACAGAAAAGATTTTTGGTATGAAAAGCTTAGTGACAGCAAATAATAGTTGGATGGTATTCTCAATGCATAATATGCCTAGATATATATAGTACCAGGATCCCTTAAATTACGGAGAAATTTACGGAAGATATCAGGCAAAGTTTACCGTAATAAATACGCTAAGATATAAATTTGTCTATACACTATCTATGCAATAAAGGCAGTAAGGCATGTCTAGACTTAGGAATGATTAGCAGGAAATTTTCCACTAGGAATGATATACAATACTTATAATATGCAGCTAAGGTCGAAGTCCAGACTCGCTAATGCATCATAACAACTATCAGTTAGACACACTAATGCAAGACCTGGCTCGCTAGGACCAACGCTCTGATACCACCTGTAACGACCCGTCCTAATCCTCCTGGACGAAGTCATCAACATTTGGTCCCATTGCGATGATCGACTCCAAGTAATGTCCTTAAAATGAGCAAATGCACAGCGGAAGACTTAATTCGTACCTGAGAATAAACATGCTTTAAAGTGTCAACCAAAAGGTTGGTGAGTTCATAGGTTATTCATAATAATCATTTCAATATTTTAATAGACCACAAGATTTCATAATCATAAACATAATACACTCGCAAGTGTATGTAAAGCATTCTAAGTGGTTGAGCACTTGGTAACCATACTTAACATTTAATCAACGTCGCATATTCCCTTTATTATGAAATCTCACTACACTGTACCAAGTGTAGTCACCGAAACGAAGTACTGTGCAACCGTTGAATACTGGTCGTCCAGTCCGGTTGGGGTTGTCAGGCCCGATAGATCTATCAACAGGATTTGCGTTTACAATACCACATGTAAATAGTAGTTACCAAGCTATTTAGGGATGATATGCAGGGTGGTACAACTCAACGTAGAATATATTTTAAATACTTGTGTCTATTTCGTAAACATTTATAAAAGCAGTGCATGTATTCTCAGCCCAAAAATATATATTGCAAAAGCAATTAAAAAGGGAGCAAATGAAACTCACCATACTGTATTTTGTAGTAAAAATACATATGACTATATTGAACAACTGAACAATGCGGGGTTGACCTCGGATTCACGAACCTATATCAAGTATATATATTAAAACATATAATCGTAATTGAACAAGTTCATATATATATTTATTAGTGATAACAAATTTTATATTAATAACTTATATATTTCATTATATTAAAATATCAAATTTTTCGATCTACATCGATAAATATCATACCCTCTCTGTACCATTTTAAGTATTCTATTGAAGTTTTTATTAAATTTAAGATAGGTTAAAATAGAAATTTTGCCCTCATAATAATATCACTCTTAGATTATTAACATCTAAATTATTGATTTTTACGAGTCTGTTTAAGAAGTCTCACATTAGTAAATTACTATACAATGTTTTTAACTATTATCTATTATACAAAGCAATATTTTTTTTTGATAACTTTATTGTTAGGAAATTTAACAAGTTACTAAACATTTCATAAAACTTGATTATCATCAATGTTAGTTTTCATAAAAAGTAAAGGTGATATTTCATTTATTTTACCAATAATGAATTATTACTCCGTATTTAATTAATCTACTTCAACTCTAGCCTTTTACTCCTATATTAATTAATTGTTCAAGTAGGGGATAAAGTGATTACTTATTAATCACAAGGGTTCAACCGGCACTTTCATAGTTATGCAAGGGGGCATTAATAAAATATAAAGTAAAATATTACTGTACTCCGTACTCTATCTAGTCTTGTATCATCTTTTTAGTTTCTATCTGTAACAAGTTACTCCATTAAACTACAAAACTGAAAACTTACTTTTTCTTCCTAAAATTAAACCACTATAAATTAACATGATCATCTATCGTGATCATAATCATCCTATCTTCATCATTATTTTCTGTCATCATCATCAAGCATCACAACTTCACCAATGGGTTTCGTTTTGAAAAACAAAGAACCAGAAAAAAAAAACGTATAACAGTATCGACACTTTGTTCATATAGTTCATCATGAGCCCAATTGATCTAAAAGCCCACCCTTATAATATTGGCCCATTTTTCTTTAGTATCCAATGAAAAAAAATTATAGCCCAAGTTCATTAGTCTTTCATTGCTTTTTTTTTTTTGAAGATATCTAAACAATTTGATCATACACATGGGGTCTCCAGTACCCTCTGTTGTCGTTAACAGCAACAACAAACTTATCATTACTAACTAATCCTTGTCACTATTATTGTAAATCACCATCATCTTTTTAAAAGTTTTTCCATCTTTATCATTTGTTAAGAGATCGAATGGAAGGGTTTAATGGTGGTGTTTGGCTGTGATGGTGATTAACGAAGAGAAGTGATGGAGAAAGGTGGTGGTTAGGGTCTTGTGGTTGATGGGTGTCGATGGTGGTTGTTAAGGTGGACGATGGTGGTTGATCATGAAGATACGAAAGTGGTGGTAGCGAGGAGAAAGAGACCGATGGTCGATGAGTAACGGGTTAGTTGGTGGTGCAAAGTGTGGTTTGTTAAAACAGTACCCAAAGTAACAATTAATAGTGGCTTTCGTTCTCTTCAAACTGCAGCAACAATAACGTACAAAGGGCTGTTTTTTTTTTGTTGGTTCAACGGGGTGGTAACAGTGGTGGTTTTGATGACAAGTAGGAACTTAATGAACCTGTAATAGCTTGTGAGTTTGATGGTTTATTGGGTGTGATAAAATGGGTGTTCAAGTGAGCAGAAGTAACCATCGAAGGGATCAGTTTTTGAGGTGATAGTTTGTAGGTTTGCGTATAGTTCTCAATGGTGTGAAGATCGTGGTAACCGGTTCAAATGGTGGTTCGATGATGGATATCAAAGGTGTTTGCATGGTGACGGGTTTGGGGTGATGGTAGTGCATCGATGGTATGTAGAAGATGATGGTTTTGGTCAGAACAAAAGTTAAAAAGATGATCTTGATGGTGTTATTGGTTGGTTATCGAATAAAAGGAATCCCGGATATCATAAATATAGTAATCGACTAGATGATGGCTTGTAGGGTGGTGGTGATGTGGTGGTAGTGGTGTACCATGGTGGCGGACGACGGAATACAGAGGTGGCGATGGCCAGTTGGAAGAGAGTATGGTTGTGGGTGTTAGAATTGTATAAGTGTGTAAATATAAATCAAGTATGAATGCATATTATATAGATAAGTTTAAGTGCAGAGAAAGGTTACACAGTAATATGAAATCAACATTTAAACACAGTATTAAACAGTGAAGTAGCCATAACTTTGGCATTCATCTGCCGACACCCTATATCTATATATAATATATACTATCCATATTAACAATAATATTAATAATTTTTAAGATAACAAATTAATAACTAATTATTTTCATAAAATAAATTGAAATATTATAGCATACTTATTATAAATTTTGTATGTATAAAACATTTATATGTATATATATATATATATATATATATATATATATATATATATATATATATATATATATATATATATCTCTATTTACAAATAATTGTTCGTGAATCGTCGAGAACCATCGAAGGTCAAATGAATAAATGAAACAGTTCAAAATTTTTGAGACTCAACCTAACAGATTCCTCTTATCATGTCAAGAATATTAAATCGTATCGAGAGTTTGGTTTAAAATTAGTCGAAATTTTCCGGGTCGTGACAATTTGTGAGACAGCACATCTGGACGGCGTCCAGTTATCTGGACGGCGTCCAGTACTGAAGACCAGGATGGTGTCCAACCAATTGGAACGACGTCCAAATGAACTGTAACATTCGGACCTCGGGGTCCAACTTGCGCGAGCTAAAAACCCGCTTCCCGACATTTTTAAACGAAACCACTTTCACAACACATTAGTATAAATAAAACTAAGAAGTTTTCACAATAAAACCAACTTTTACAACATCGGGCTCACGTTGGCCGTTTTACGAATTTCGTTCAAAAATACAAGTTTCGACCATAAGAGTTTAATTTCCAAACGACACCTAGAGCATGGTGTTTGGGGTTTAACAACCCACATCTTGGCCAAACTTCAAAAGCTAAACATCCCAAAAGTGTCCCCTTATTGGAACAAAGCGGGAGGCCACTAATCCAATCGAACACCCTTACCCTTGTCCATGCCGGAACCTAAAAAGAGTAAACAATGAGAGGGTAAGCAAAATGCTTAGTGAATGCAATAATTATACACATACATATATAACCTACTTACTTGCAATCACTTACAACAATTACCGCATACATGCTAGCAATAAAGTTAGCATACCATCACAAAGTATAAGGCTAAATCTCCAATACCAAGCTAGCACAACAATAGCATATAATTCGAACAATATAATATGCTACACTTACAACACAAACCATGTTTAACCAATCGTACAAGGGAATGACGCTCCCGAAAGACCATCGAAGTTCATAACGTCCATTAGTGTACTTAGCACCTCGTATTACTAACCCCCGGGTGGCATCTTAACACCTCGATACTTCACCCCCGTTATATTACGGAGTGGCGTCTTAACACCTCGACACTTCACCCCTAGGTGGCATCTTAACACCTCGATGCTTCACCCCGAGTGGCATCTTAATACCTCGATGCTTCACTCGTCACATGAAATGTGGTGTCTTAGCACCTCGACAATTCACATCTCACACTACAACAAATAAATACATTATATACCTACACATATAATTATTCCACTCACCTTAACGCCTTTGGTGAGTTAATCAAGTTCACAACCTTTAACACGAAGTACCTATTACATCATGCATATAATCAATTATACAATCGAGTTGGTCAACCAACTCACTCACCATCCTAGTGACATTTTGACCCATAGTGCAATTTCAACCCATTTGCACTCTTAACCCTAATATTAGGTCAACTTCGTAAAAACCCTAACACTAGCCAATTAGGGTCTTAATACACTTTAACGTAAGGTTATCACATTTTCATACTCATTGAACAACCTAGGTCACCCAAAACTCATTTGACCCATTTTGTGGTTAACACACCCCTTTGGGGTCACCCACATACCCAAATAACACCAACTTACATAATATCTAGGTGTGCTAGCAATTAACTAGCCAATTTAAGACTCATAAGCTCAATTTATCATTTCAAAACCCTAGGTTAGTCATCTTTGAGTCCTCATGACCCAAACTTACCCAAAACCCCCAAATCACTAAACAAAGGGTTTGATGTCCAACACTAACCCAAACCCTAACCCTTAAACCAATTTAAAAGTAAGTAAGTCAAGATTAGGACTTACCACAACGATCACGACGTAGCTAGGGACTAGACGAACAGCTTTAAAACCCACGCTTTGGCCCGAAACAACCTTCTTCCTCCTTAATTTGAGCTCTCTTACTCTAGAACTCTTCTCTCTCACTCTAGAATTTAAGTGGAAAGATGAAGGTAGGTGATAGTGGAGTTATGACACCCCACTAACTGATCTTGTAACCTTAAATTCGTCTCAAGTGTGAAATTACCAAGATGCCCCTTTTAATATCTAAAAATAGGACAACTGACCCGCCAGTTCGTTTGGACGGCGTCCAGAATACTGGACGGCGTCCTAAACATCTGGGAAAAATAGGATCTTACAACTCTCCCCAACTTGAACCGGATTGCGTCCTCGCAATCCAAGCCGCATGACAAGCAGGAAGATAAACTAACACAAACTCTTCGGGCTCCCAAGTGAACTCGGAACCTTTACTACGACGCCATTGAACTTTATAAGTTCTCACGTCTTTATTTCTTAACCTTTTCACCTTTTCATCGAGCATAGCAATCGGCTCCTCAACATACACTAACTTGTTGTTTAGCTCAATTTCGTCTAAGGGCATCCATGAAGAATCATCCGCAAGACACTTATGGAGATGGGAAACATGAAATGTATTATGGATCCCCGCAAGTTCTTCGGGTAATTCCAAACGATACGCAACTTCACCAACACGAGCTAAAATTTTAAATGGCCCAATAAACCGAGGAGCTAACTTTCCCCGTTTACGAAAACGAATAATACCCTTCCATGGTGAAACCTTAAGCATCACCATGTCACCCTCTTGGAACCCAATCAATCGCCTACGCTTGTTGGCATACGACTTTTGTCTATCTTGAGCCGCTTTCAAATGAGTCCGAATCATCTCAATCTTGCTATTTATCTCCAAAACCAAATCGATACTCCCGATTTCTCTTTGACCCACTTCACCCCAACAAATCGGAGTTCGACACCTACACCCATAAAGCATCTCGTAAGGTGGCATCCCGATACTAGTATGATAACTATTATTGTACGAGAACTCCACCAATGGTAAGTGCTCATCCCAACTACCACTGAAATCAATAATACACGCCCGTAGCATATCCTCCAATGTTTGGTTCGTACGTTCAGTTTGACCGTCTGTTCGAGGATGGTACGCCGTGCTCATTCTCAATTGTGTACCCATATCTTCATGAAACTTATTCCAAAACCGAGATGTGAAACGAGTATCCCGATCCGAAATAATAGATATAGGAACCCCATGTCTCGATATCACCTCCTTGATAAAAAACTTTGACAAAGCCTCCGACGATATCGTTTCCCGAATGGGAAGAAACAAAGCACTTTACGTCAACCGATCAACTATCACCCAAATCGAATCAAATTGGGTTCTCGTCATCTTTGGTAACTTTGTTATGAAATCCATGGTAATCTGCTCCCATTTCCATTTCGAGACTTCCAACGGTTGTAACTTACCATACGGCTTTTGGTGCTCGGCCTTAACTTGTAAACATGTGACGCATTGTTCAACATACTTTACAACATCACGTTTCATGACTGGCCACCAATACTCTTTCTTCAAGTCAAGATACATTTTCGTCGCGCCCGGGTGAATGGAATACTTGGACTTATGTGCTTCATCAAGTAGCTCTCGTCAGAAATCTCCCATTCTAGGCACCCACACTCGTCCTTGAAAGGACAATAAACCATGCGGGCCTAGGGTAATGGACTCCGTCTGCCCCACGATTCGTTCTTCGTGCTTGTTATTAACAAAAGCTTCAATTTGAATTTCACCAAGCTTTACAAGAAAATCGTTAGTAATAATCATGCATAACGACCCTACTCTGATTCCCGGATGTTGACTCTTTCGACTCAACGCATCCGCGACCACATTCGCTTTACCCGGATGATAAAATATTTCACAATCGTAGTCCTTTACCACATCCATCCACCTGCGTTGACGATAATTCAAATCTCGTTGGTTAAAAAGATGTTTCAAATTCTTATGATCCGAATAAATCGTACACTTGACACCATACAAGTAGTGGCGCCAAATTTTCAACGCATGAACCACCACTGCCAATTCAAGATCAGGACTCGAGTATCTCTTTTCGTGCTCCTTTAATTGTCGAGAGGTGTAAGCGATGACTTTACCCCATTGCATTAGAACACACCCGAGTCCATTTAATGAAGCATCACAATAAACCGTCATATTTTCTACACCTTCCGGTAACACCAAGACCGGAGCTTGACGCAGTTTCTCTTTTAATAATTGAAAAGCAATTTCTTGTTCGTTCTCCCAATTGAATCTCACGTTCTTCCTCGTCAAATTCGTCAAGGGAGAAGCAATTTTAGAAAAGTCTTGAATAAACCGACGATAATAACCGGCCAATCCGAGAAAACTTCGGATTTCCGTAGGCGTAGTCGGTCATTCCCAACTCTTCACCGTCTCTATCTTCCCCGGATCCACTTGAATACCATCTTTGTTCACAATATGACCAAGGAATTGAACTTCCCTTAGCCAAAATTCACACTTGGAGAGTTTAGCATAAAACTTCTCCTTCCGCAACATCTTCGACACTTCAAGCAAATGGAGTTCATGTTCCTTCATACCCTTAGAATAAACAAGTATGTCATCAATGAACATAATTATCGACTTGTCTAACATAGGTTGGCACACTCGGTTCATAAGATTCATGAATGCCTCCGGTGCACTTGTAAGACCAAAAGGCATAACTACAAACTCAAAATGCCCGTAACGCGTTCGAAAAGCCGTTTTCTCAATATCTTCCTCACGAACCCGCATTTGGTGATAGCCGGATCGTAAGTCAATTTTAGAAAAATAATTCGCGCCTTGGAGTTGATCAAACAAGTCATCAATCTGAGGCAATGGATAACGATTTTTGATCGTCACTTTATTCAACTCCCGATAATCGATGCACATCCGCATACTAACATCCTTCTTCTTTACAAATAATACCGGAGTGCCCCATGGCGAAGCACTCTGTCGAATAAAACCCTTTTCAAGTAACTCTTGGGTTTGATTTAAAAACTCTTGCATTTCCGTTGGTGCTAAACGATAAGGAGTTTTAGCAATGGGAGTAGCACCCGGAACCAACTCGACAATTCACATCTCACACTACAACAAATAAATACATTATATACCTACACATATAATTATTCCACTCACCTTAACGCCTTTGGTGAGTTAATCAAGTTCACAACCTTTAACACGAAGTACCTATTACATCATGCATATAATCAATTATACAATCGAGTTGGTCAACCAACTCACTCACCATCCTAGTGACATTTTGACCCATAGTGCAATTTCAACCCATTTGCACTCTTAACCCTAATATTAGGTCAACTTCGTAAAAACCCTAACACTAGCCAATTAGGGTCTTAATACACTTTAACGTAAGGTTATCACATTTTCATACTCATTGAACAACCTAGGTCACCCAAAACTCATTTGACCCATTTTGTGGTTAACACACCCCTTTGGGGTCACCCACATACCCAAATAACACCAACTTACATAATATCTAGGTGTGCTAGCAATTAACTAGCCAATTTAAGACTCATAAGCTCAATTTATCATTTCAAAACCCTAGGTTAGTCATCTTTGAGTCCTCATGACCCAAACTTACCCAAAACCCCCAAATCACTAAACAAAGGGTTTGATGTCCAACACTAACCCAAACCCTAACCCTTAAACCAATTTAAAAGTAAGTAAGTCAAGATTAGGACTTACCACAACGATCACGACGTAGCTAGGGACTAGACGAACAGCTTTAAAACCCACGCTTTGGCCCGAAACAACCTTCTTCCTCCTTAATTTGAGCTCTCTTACTCTAGAACTCTTCTCTCTCACTCTAGAATTTAAGTGGAAAGATGAAGGTAGGTGATAGTGGAGTTATGACACCCCACTAACTGATCTTGTAACCTTAACTTCGTCTCAAGTGTGAAATTACCAAGATGCCCCTTTTAATATCTAAAAATAGGACAACTGACCCGCCAGTTCGTTTGGACGGCGTCCAGAATACTGGACGGCGTCCTAAACATCTGGGAAAAATAGGATCTTACAACTCTCCCCAACTTGAACCGGATTGCGTCCTCGCAATCCAAGCCGCATGACAAGCAGGAAGATAAACTAACACAAACTCTTCGGGCTCCCAAGTGAACTCGGAACCTTTACTACGACGCCATTGAACTTTATAAGTTCTCACGTCTTTATTTCTTAACCTTTTCACCTTTTCATCGAGCATAGCAATCGGCTCCTCAACATACACTAACTTGTTGTTTAGCTCAATTTCGTCTAAGGGCATCCATGAAGAATCATCCGCAAGACACTTATGGAGATGGGAAACATGAAATGTATTATGGATCCCCGCAAGTTCTTCGGGTAATTCCAAACGATACGCAACTTCACCAACACGAGCTAAAATTTTAAATGGCCCAATAAACCGAGGAGCTAACTTTCCCCGTTTACGAAAACGAATAATACCCTTCCATGGTGAAACCTTAAGCATCACCATGTCACCCTCTTGGAACCCAATCAATCGCCTACGCTTGTTGGCATACGACTTTTGTCTATCTTGAGCCGCTTTCAAATGAGTCCGAATCATCTCAATCTTGCTATTTATCTCCAAAACCAAATCGATACTCCCGATTTCTCTTTGACCCACTTCACCCCAACAAATCGGAGTTCGACACCTACACCCATAAAGCATCTCGTAAGGTGGCATCCCGATACTAGTATGATAACTATTATTGTACGAGAACTCCACCAATGGTAAGTGCTCATCCCAACTACCACTGAAATCAATAATACACGCCCGTAGCATATCCTCCAATGTTTGGTTCGTACGTTCGGTTTGACCGTCTGTTCGAGGATGGTACGCCGTGCTCATTCTCAATTGTGTACCCATATCTTCATGAAACTTATTCCAAAACCGAGATGTGAAACGAGTATCCCGATCCGAAATAATAGATATAGGAACCCCATGTCTCGATATCACCTCCTTGATAAAAAACTTTGACAAAGCCTCCGACGATATCGTTTCCCGAATGGGAAGAAACAAAGCACTTTTCGTCAACCGATCAACTATCACCCAAATCGAATCAAATTGGGTTCTCGTCATCTTTGGTAACTTTGTTATGAAATCCATGGTAATCTGCTCCCATTTCCATTTCGAGACTTCCAACGGTTGTAACTTACCATACGGCTTTTGGTGCTCGGCCTTAACTTGTAAACATGTGACGCATTGTTCAACATACTTTACAACATCACATTTCATGACTGGCCACCAATACTCTTTCTTCAAGTCAAGATACATTTTCGTCGCGCCCGGGTGAATGGAATACTTGGACTTATGTGCTTCATCAAGTAGCTCTCGTCAGAAATCTCCCATTCTAGGCACCCACACTCGTCCTTGAAAGGACAATAAACCATGCGGGCCTAGGGTAATGGACTCCGTCTGCCCCACGATTCGTTCTTCGTGCTTGTTATTAACAAAAGCTTCAATTTGAATTTCACCAAGCTTTACAAGAAAATCGTTAGTAATAATCATGCATAACGACCCTACTCTGATTCCCGGATGTTGACTCTTTCGACTCAACGCATCCGCGACCACATTCGCTTTACCCGGATGATAAAATATTTCACAATCGTAGTCCTTTACCACATCCATCCACCTGCGTTGACGATAATTCAAATCTCGTTGGTTAAAAAGATGTTTCAAATTCTTATGATCCGAATAAATCGTACACTTGACACCATACAAGTAGTGGCGCCAAATTTTCAACGCATGAACCACCACTGCCAATTCAAGATCAGGACTCGAGTATCTCTTTTCGTGCTCCTTTAATTGTCGAGAGGTGTAAGCGATGACTTTACCCCATTGCATTAGAACACACCCGAGTCCATTTAATGAAGCATCACAATAAACCGTCATATTTTCTACACCTTCCGGTAACACCAAGACCGGAGCTTGACGCAGTTTCTCTTTTAATAATTGAAAAGCAATTTCTTGTTCGTTCTCCCAATTGAATCTCACGTTCTTCCTCGTCAAATTCGTCAAGGGAGAAGCAATTTTAGAAAAGTCTTGAATAAACCGACGATAATAACCGGCCAATCCGAGAAAACTTCGGATTTCCGTAGGCGTAGTCGGTCATTCCCAACTCTTCACCGTCTCTATCTTCCCCGGATCCACTTGAATACCATCTTTGTTCACAATATGACCAAGGAATTGAACTTCCCTTAGCCAAAATTCACACTTGGAGAGTTTAGCATAAAACTTCTCCTTCCGCAACATCTTCGACACTTCAAGCAAATGGAGTTCATGTTCCTTCATACCCTTAGAATAAACAAGTATGTCATCAATGAACATAATTATCGACTTGTCTAACATAGGTTGGCACACTCGGTTCATAAGATTCATGAATGCCTCCGGTGCACTTGTAAGACCAAAAGGCATAACTACAAACTCAAAATGCCCGTAACGCGTTCGAAAAGCCGTTTTCTCAATATCTTCCTCACGAACCCGCATTTGGTGATAGCCGGATCGTAAGTCAATTTTAGAAAAATAATTCGCGCCTTGGAGTTGATCAAACAAGTCATCAATCTGAGGCAATGGATAACGATTTTTGATCGTCACTTTATTCAACTCCCGATAATCGATGCACATCCGCATACTAACATCCTTCTTCTTTACAAATAATACCGGAGTGCCCCATGGCGAAGCACTCTGTCGAATAAAACCCTTTTCAAGTAACTCTTGGGTTTGATTTAAAAACTCTTGCATTTCCGTTGGTGCTAAACGATAAGGAGTTTTAGCAATGGGAGTAGCACCCGGAACCAACTCGAAGCGAAATTCAACTTGTCTTTTCGCCGGAACACCCCGTAATTCATCCGGAAAAATGTCTTCGAATTCACTAACCACCGGAATTTCACGAATGGATGGTGGTTCTTCACGGGTATCAACTACATGAGAAAGAAAAGCCATGCCACCACTAAGAAGAAAACGACGTGCCCGTGCATAAGTGCATAATGGCACAAGTCTTCTTCGTTTTTTGCTATGAATAATTAACTCTCCCCCACTAGGGGTCTTCACATGAATAGACTTTTCATGGCATGAAATATCGGCTCTATAAAGATCGAGCCAATCCATACCAACGACGATATCGAATTCACCCAAGGTCATCGGGATAAGATCAATTTTAAATGTTTCGGTACCAAACACAATATCACAATCATTACAAACATCAACCCCTAGCACCTTCTTACCATCCGCTATTTCAACTTCTACAGGATGACTTAACTTAGCTAGCGGATTATCAAGCTTAGACACAAATCTTGGAGAGACAAATGATAAATTAGCACCGCTATCAAATAGGATCTTTGCCGGATTAGAGTTAACCATGAAAGTACCTGAGACAACTTCATTGGATTGCTTGGCCTCATCATTAGTCATCAAATAATTTCATCCTCTAGCCGTACCCGCCGCTTTCTCTAACTTTTTCACTTGATCACCATACAAGTTGGGACATTCCGTCTTTCGATGTCCTTGCTTTTGACAATTAAAACATGTGAGTTTGTTTGTGGAGGATGGGTTCGGAAAATCATGAGCCACGTGTCCCTTTTGTCTACAATTGTAACACATATATGAAAAACCCCCGGAAGCACTCTTCTTCACACTATTAACGCTTTCGGAACCCTTCTTTTTCTTCTTGTTGGAAAAATTCGAATTACTCGAGCCTTCAAATTTTATTTTAAAAAAAAAGAAATCACTTCTTTTTGGAATCTCCGGCTCGAAACCCCGGGCTAACTCAAACAATTCATTGAAAGACTTAGCCATTCCCCGACTAATCTTACGCTTCAACTCATCACTTAGTGTACGATAAAAATCTAGCATCAACATTCGGTCATCACCTACATACTCCAGACAAAAACGAGTCTTTGAAAAGAAGGTAGACTTGAGAGTAACCAAGTCCATCGAACCTTGTCGCAAATCGCGCAACTCGTCTCGGATTTTGTTAAGGTCAGATGGAGTCCGATATTCATACATTGCTCTTCACCATACAACTTAATCTTATCGACCCACCAGAACTTAGCCTCTTCACGCAACATACTAGAACCGTATCTCGTTTTCTTCTTGGGAGGACATTCGGTGGTACGGAAAGGCCCCTCGATGTCGGAGATCCAACATGTGCTTTTCAACGGATCCCTCACCTCATTGAACATAGGAGGTTAAGCATCCTTGAAATTTTTGCAATGGAAGTCCCGCCTTCCATGCCCATCATTACCATCACCCCTTTCGCCCCGAGGATAAATGTTTCTAGCTTCTAATGCATGTTCGATTGTGGCATTCATTCACTTATTGATTAACTTGGTTACTTTCCCATCAACCAATTCTTGGAAAACCTTTCGGACATCCTCAAGAAATTCCGCTCTTTGCTTTTTGATGATGGCCTCAACCTTGGCCGTGAATTCGGAGTCCTCACTCGGGCCTCCATTTTTAGTATCATGTCCGTTTCTCATCTTCATTCTACAAAATGGAATAGGTTAAACTACGAAACGATAACACATGACACATACATGCCACACCGCCCCATCTTGCTCAACAATCATCGTACATCACTTGCTTGATATGACTTGGACCCGTAACAATGGTAGCTAATCATTGTTATGCGAGCACGTCGCATTAACTTGCTAGTACAACGTCTATCTCGCTTGATGATTGCAAACACAACACAAAACAATTAGCACATAGTTAGTTCACCTAAACTAGGCACTAACAAATCCCCGGTCCGACCCGTCTCCTACAAGTCCCGCATAAAGCGCATACACAATAAAGTCTAAGTCTAGGCACCTATCTCAAGTCACCTAAATCCCTTAGACCATGCTCTGATGCCACTTGTAACGACCCAAACCTCGTTATACCAAAAATACGACCTCCAAAAAAAGATTTGTGAGGCAGCACATCTAGACGGCGTCCAGTTATTTGGACGGCGTCCAGTACTGAAGACCAGGACGGCGTCCAACCAATTTGAACGGCATCCAAATGAACTGTAACATTCTGACCTCGGGGTCCAACTTGCGCGAGCAAAAAACCCGCTTCCCGACATTTTTAAACGAAACCACTTTCACAACACATTAGTATAAATAAAACTAAGAAGTTTTCACAATAAAACCAAGTTTTACAACATCGGGCCCACGTTGGCCGTTTTACGAATTTCGTTCAAAAATACAAGTTTCGACCATAAGAGTTTAATTTCCAAACGAAACCTAGAGCATGGTGTTTGGGGTTAAACTACCCACATCTTGGCCAAACTTCAAAAGCTAAACATCCTAAAAGCGTCCCCTTATTAGAACAAAGCAGGAGGCCACTAATCCAACAGAACACCCTTACCCTTGTCCATGCCGGAACCTAATAAGAGTAAACAACAAGAGGGTAAGTAAAACGCTTAGTGAATGCAATAATTATATAGATACATATATAACCTACTTACTTGCAATCACTTAAAATAATTACCGCATACACGCTAGCAATAAAGTTAGCATACCATCACAAAGTATAAGGCTAAATCTCCAATACCAAGCTAGCACAACAATAGCATATAATTCGAACAATATAATATGCTACACTAACAATACAAACCATGGTTAACTAATCGTACAAGGGAATGGCTCTCGCGAAAGACCATCGGAGTTCATAACGTCCATTAGTGTACTTAGCACCTCGTATCACTAACCCCCAGGTGGCATCTTAACACCTCAATAATTCACCCCCGTTATATTACGGAGTGGCGTCTTAACACCTCGACACTTCACCCCTAGGTGGCATCTTAACACCTCGATGTTTCACCCCGAGTGGCATCTTAACACCTCAATGCTTCACTCGTCACATGAAACGTGGTGTCTTAGCACCTCGACACTTCACATCTCACACTACAACAAATAAATACATTATATACCTACGCATATAATTATTCCACTCACCTTAACGCCTTTGGTGAGTTAATCAAGCTCGCAACCTTCAACGCGAAGTACCTATTACATCATGTATATAATCAATTATACAATCGAGTTGGTCAACCAACTCGCTCACCATCCTAGTGACATTTTGACCCATAGTGCAATTTCGACCCATTTGCACCCTTAACCCTAATATTAGGTCAACTTCGTCAAAACCCTAACACTAGCCAATTAGGGCCTTAATACACTTTAACGCAATGTTATCGCATTTTCATACTCATTGAACAACCTAGGTCACCCAAAACTCATTTGACCCATTTTGTGGTTAACACACCCCTTTGGAGTCACCCACATACCCAAATAACACCCACTTACATAATATCTAGGTGTGCTAGCAATTAACTAGCCAATTTAAGACTCATAAGCTCAATTTATCATTTCAAAACCCTAGGTTAGTCATATTTGAGTCCTCAAGACCCAAACTTACCCAAAACCCCCAAATCACTAAACAAAGGGTTTTATGTTCAACACTAACCCAAACCCTAACCCTTAAACCAATTTAAAGTAAGGAAGTCAAGATTAGGACTTACCACAACGATCATGACGTAGCTAGGTACTAGACGAACAACTTTAAAACCCGCGCTTTGGCCCGAAACAACCTTCTTCCTCCTTGATTTGAGCTCTCTCACTCTAGAACTCTTCTCTCTCACTCTAGAATTTAAGTGGAAAGATGAAGGTAGGTGATAATGGAGTTATGACACCCCACTAACTGATCTTGTGGCCTTAAATTCATCCCAAGTGTGAAATTACCAAGATGTCCC
This sequence comes from Rutidosis leptorrhynchoides, assembly GCF_046630445.1. Taxonomy (NCBI): domain Eukaryota; kingdom Viridiplantae; phylum Streptophyta; class Magnoliopsida; order Asterales; family Asteraceae; genus Rutidosis; species Rutidosis leptorrhynchoides. Next base: position 239,097,510 of record NC_092334.1, on the reverse strand, counting down.
TTTTAATATCTAAAAATATGACAGCTGACCCGCCAGTTCATCTGGACGGCATCCAGAATACTGGACGGCGTCCAGTCCTTCAAAACAGGACGGCGTCCCAAACATCTGGGAAAAACAAGATCTTACATTTCGTTTGAAACAACCTTATTATAACCTTGATATATATGCGTGCTCTTTTATTATTACCGGGGAACCGTTTATATCCCACCCTATTAGCAGTAAACTTACCAGCAACTTCATCACTCATTGGCTTAAGTGTCTCCAAAAAACCATTATATTTGTTCATTAAAACCATATCATATACTCATCCAAATCTTGTAACGAGTATTGCCATACCAATTACTGGGAATCAGCAAACAGTATTTCGAATCTCGCAGCGTGTCTACATCAATAGTTATATGTGTACATATAACATCTATCTCCTAGACTTACGTACGTCAATTGTAAACTTCTGAAAAGCACCCCAAACTACGAATTAGTTCCCCAAATTTTTGGAAAATGCTGATGAAGCAGCAAAAACTGTAAACGACCTTGATCGTCAGAAGTTTGATGATAAAGAAAAGTATGTTGGCAAAACTGAGAAAATTAGGTACTGAAAAATGGATTGAGCAAACCATGAAGGAGGCTGTGGACAAATCACAGAGGCTAAATCTGCCTTCAAAGAATCCAAATGATTCAGTATCTGCTGAAGTCATTAACGAATACCTTGCTCCTGACTCTAAACCTTCACGGACATATCTTCTTCATCATCCTTCGATATTAGAAATTCTAATATATCATCGTATCTTTCATTATAAATATCCTCGATATTTCTGAAGATATTTTCGTAACTATTCTTATCTGAAATCATCTATCTCTTCACGCTATCTGTAATACATCAGAAAGGAACCTGTTTTAGTTTCTAAATACTGAAAAATTCAAATTTAAAATATGAATTTTTTGAAGTAATGTTGGGAACTGAAGCATGAGTTATTATAATATAATGACACTTGATCAATGTAATTATATTACAGTAAGCCATGCTGAGTTTCTAATGGAACATGCTGATTCACAGACCATAACGTTATCATATGCCATGTTACACGACTCTTACATTCTACCTAATCTCCAAACATATCAAGAACATATTTTCTTGATAGTTCTATCTTTTCCCTTAAATTCTGGTAATTTAACCAATCAAGATCGTGCTATTACAATTTCTCTCTTAGAACATTAGCCATGTTCATTCGAAACACCATACCTACGAATTCTGAACCATTATTCATTTGACATAAAGTCGAGAAGAGAAAACAAAAGTATGGAACTCCAAAATATAAAGGAAACAAAGAGGGTGGATTTATAGTGAAATATCTGACAAGGCAATCGAGACAGATTATCGCATTCAACCGAAGAAAATCCTAATTTCCTTAATTACCGAAGAACCAAATCTTATTACGAAGATTTTACTCTAAAATCCCTTAAATTCCGGAAATTCACCATGACTACATCAAAAGTTAAATCTTTATCTTAATATTTTGTGACAGCTTCACATGTACGCTTCCCAAAAATCGAATCGTTTATTCTATATTAATCAATAATGATAAGACTCTATTTATCCACTCATATTCGTCATGAAATTTTTTTTTATTGTTAAACATGACGACCTCACTCAAATTTTGGGACGAAATTTATTTAACGGGTAGGTACTGTGACGACCCGGAAATTTTTGACCAAATTTAAACTTGATCTTTATATGTTTTCGACACGATAAGCAAAGTCTATAATGTTGAGTCTCGAAAATTTTGGAACTATGTTCATGTATTCAATTACCCTTCAATCATTACCGACAATTCACGAACAACTAATTGTAAAGAGATACATATATACATATATATATATATATATATATATATATATATATATATATATATATATATAATTTCAAATATTATATGAAATAATATATGATTTAATTGTTGGAAATAAATATGTAAAATAATATATGATGTAATGAAAACTATTATTATAAATGTATATATATATATATATATATATATATATATATATATATATATATATATATATATATATATATATATATATATATAAATATTTCTTGTAAATATATTTAATTATATTAAATATAATTGTTTAAATATATATAATATATTTATTTATGTAGTAAAACTTGCTATTTAAAACTGTTTATATATATATAGAGAGAGTATATTAAATACAAATGATTTCGAGCTTAATTTGTCAAAGTTTGTAATACTCGGTTAGCATTTCGCTAGTGTTCATATAGATCTAATTCATATTTATGAAGATTTAAAATAAAAGTTAGACTGTAAATCGATTACGAAGAATTTAGGTTTGATAAAAAATATTTTTACCTTTTTAGATTAAATTTTAGTACTCCGTACATATTATTTGGAACGGAAAATAAATAATTAATGAACCTTTTTGATTAGGTTTCAAACAGTTAATGACTGAAATAATTAATTATACTTAAGCTAAAAATTTGGGTTTTTTTAGGAATACTTTTATATATTAACTGTTTAGCAATAGACACGATATAGCCATCCGTGATAAACTGTCGGCACAATTGTACAAATTAATCGGCTGCTTAACTGTTTAATTATTGAAATCTTTACATGCACTGTGTCTATTATTATTATTATTATAATAATTAATTTACTTTATTCATATATCACATGTTATATATATATATATATATATATATATATATATATATATATATATATATATATGTGTGTGTGTGTGTGTGTGTGTGTGTGTGTGTGTGTGTGTGTGTGTGAGGTGCGTACATGAGATACTAACACCCACCATCTCCCCACAAATCACACAACACCAACACTCGTTTTTCTTTTCTTCTTCTCTCTCACTTCCTCTTGGTTTGATTGTTTCATATTTACATTACATAACATATAGTTTACTGAGAGATATATATACAATTCATATATATACACATACATATGCAATCTTGATCAAACCCACTTCAAGACTTCTGGACTTTTGTTTTAGATTCACATTCGATCAAACCATCACTTAGCTTAAACCATCACCACCATTAACATTTGTCTTCCGTTTGCTGATTCTATTCAACAAACCGAAACCCAAGTTGTTTATTTTTGTTTTTACTTCGTGAAACCACCTACAACTTGCCTCTTTTACTATATAGTTATCGATTATTCTAGCCAAGACCCAAAACCCGTCACCATGGTTATTAGCTATTGCTATTTCATTGTTGCTGCTATTTTGTCTCTTCTATTTTCTTTAACCATCGAACACCAACCTTAGTGCTAACTATTACTATTTATGTTTCATGCTCGGTTGGGATCCAAATCTAACACCAATGTAACCATCCCATCCATTACCATAAATCACCATCTTCAACTGTTAACAACTATTTCTTGTTGCTGTTCGACGAAAGGTTTCCAAACACCACCACCATCAGATTATTTCTCTTGTAATCGACACCCAAAACAACAACCAAAGAACTACCATCACCGCCACCTTTGTTCTATCACACAACCACAAAACACCCTAGTCACCATTAAATCCTTTGAGAAACTAATGGTGCAATGTTTTTCACTTACTAATCAAACCAAACCACCACAACCTAAATGAACCACCAACCCGTCACCTACAACTATCTGTTGAAATTTCTGTTCGGTCCAAAGGTCACACCCTACAACCATCGTGAACCCACACCCAACAAGAACTATCGGTCACCATCACCTTCGATTCTTCCTGTTCTACTCTTCACCACCATTGACAACCACCATTGCTTCTTTATTAACCTACTCGACCAACCATCATCCAATTTACTGTAATGCTTCTGTTCCTATCTAAAACCATCGAGTAACCTTTAATGCTTCCTGTTTCATTCAAGTTCTTTGAAACTGTTGCTTCCACAATTGTGTGCTCCAGTATTATTTTTTTTAAACCGAATCATGTGTTGGTTATCTGCTTTTGTGTGATATTTCTTTTTGGCTGACAATTATTAAACAAATTACCCCACTTGAATTATTAAAGGAGACCCTTTTTATTATCCATCTTAAATGGAAAAAAATATCACGCGTATTAGTGCTAGGTCAAGGAAACGGGCTGTTGGATGTAGGCCTGATTAAATTTTAGGCGTGTAATATATTTTGGGTCATGTAACAAAGTTGGATTCGGAAAGATTTAATAATTGGACTGAGGTGTTTATTTTGGGCCGAAATCTAATGAGATATGATGATGATGAATTGAATGAGGGTTCGATAATGATATTAGATGAATGATGATTTAATTATTATGATGACTCGGTGATCTTGTGATAATGATTACAATAAAATGGTTACGATCATAAAGTTGTAAATGATACATGATGTGAATTAAGATGATGAAGAAGTCATGAAGAAGAAGAAGTCAGAAAGAGGATGGTTAAATATAAAATCTACATGAATTATAATAGAAAAACAATAACAGAGGAATGGTTAGGATTGTTTTCGGGTTAGTGGGAGGTTGCGGGTTCAAACCCGGACTTGGGCATTTTTTTAAAGGGCTACTTCTTTGAGGTAGTTTACTTATTACTTATTATCATTATTATTATTATTATTATTATTATTATTATTATTATTATTATTATTATTATTATTATTATTATTATTATTATTATTATTATCATTATTATCATTATCATTATTATTATTATTATTATTATTATTATTATTATTATTATTATTATTATTATTATTATTATTATTATTATTATTATTATTATTATGATTATTATGATTATTATTATTATTATTATTATTATGATTATTATTATTATTATTATTATTATTACTAGTATTAATTTTATCATTATTATTAAATATCATTATTATTATTATTATTATTATTATTATTATTATTATTATTATTATTATTATTATTATTATTATTATTACTATTATTATTACCAAAACTATTATTATTATCATTATCATTATTAAATCTAATCATTTTCATTATTAAAGATTATTATTATAAATATTATTAATATAACTAATATTATTATTATTATTAATAATATTTTTAAACATTATTATTATTATTATCATTATTATTAGTAGTATTATTATCATTACTATTTTTATTATCATTACTATTATTATTTTTAACATTAATATTATTTTATCAAGTAACTATTAGTTATATAAAACTATACTTAATACATATAATATAACTATATTTTATTTATTTAAAGTACATAAAATAAATACATTTATGAAACGTACAAATTATTATTATAAAACGATATCACTAATAAATATATATATAAATTTGTTTGATTACAATTATATGTGTTAATATATATATATAAATGATATAGGTTCGTGAATCCGAGGCCAACCTTGCATTGTTCAGTTCCGTCGTATGCATATTTTTACTACAAAATATCGTATCGTGAGTTTCATTTGCTCCCTTTTTAAATGCTTTTGCAATATATATTTTGGGACTGAGAATACATGCGCTCTTTTTACAACTGTTTTATTAAATACCTTTGAAATTTATATTTTTAGACTGAGAATACATGAGATGCTTTTATAAATGTTTGACGAGATAGACACAAGCAAAACATTCCTCGAATGAATTATTATACAGATAGAAGTTCTGTTGATTATTATTGAAATAGTTGGACGTTATAATTGCCACTAATTGATGTGAATATTTCCCCTTGATTATTATAGCTTCGTAACCTAAGAATTAGGAAACGGGTATGGCCCCTAATTCACGCGAATCCTAAAGGTAGCTACCGGGTTTAACACCCCCACCCAGAATGTTCACTAGACGGAAGAGCTAGTGGGCGTGGTGTTTATTACTTCGAGGTTTATATATTATTACAGACTAAAAGTTCTGTTTATTTTGGGGATATTTATGATGCGCATTAAATGTTAAGGTCGGTTACCAAGCAAAGAAAGCAAAGTGATTATTATATATCGAGAGAATGATTTTATACACAGGTTATGTGTATGTTATTTTGTACACAAGATATGTGTACGGTTACTAAGATTTATGAAAAATGGTTTCGTACACGAGAAAGGTGTACTGTATTTAAAAGATATCGCATGTACATTACATGTGGGTATAGGATTTGGGCCCATTTGTACCATGCACATTTAAATCTTGTGGTCTATCAAAATGATGAATTTTATTGTTTATGATAAACCTATGAACTCACCAACCTTTTGGTTGACATTTTTAAGCATGTTTATTCTCAGGTATTAAAGAAATCTTCCGCTGTGCATTTGCTCATTTTAGAGATATTACTTGGAGTCATTCATGACATATTTCAAAAGGCGTTGCATTCGAGTCATTGAGTTCATCAAGATTATTATTAAGTCATTGATAGTTTGATATATTATGAAATGGTATGCATGCCTGTCAACTTTCGATGTAATGAAAGTTTGTCTTTTAAAAACGAATGCAATGTTTGTAAAATGTATCATATAGAGGTAAAATACCTCGCAATGAAATCAATTATTATGTAACGTTTATAATCGATATGAACGGGGCATTTCAGTTGGTATCAGAGTGGTGGTCTTAGCGAACCAGGTCTTACATTAGTGTGTCTAACTAATAGTTGTTAAGATGCATTAGTGAGTCTGGACTTCGACCCTGTCCGCATGTCAAAAGTTTTTCTTATCATTTCTTGTCGAAAATTACCTGCTTATCATTCTTAGTCTAGACACGTCTTACTACAGTTAGTGCATCGATAGTGTATAGACAAAATTCATATCTTAGCGTATCTGTTACTATAGACTTTGCCTGACAGCTTCTGTAGATTCCTCCGTAACTTATGACATTTTAGTATTATATATGCATATGAAAATTATGTATTGCACGATACTAATCTACATCCTATAATCTAAATCATATCGAAAATCCTCCATCTGATCGTACGAGATGGATCCCTCAACCAGTTCGAATTCCTCGGATTTCAACAGCTATTCCGATATGGAAACACACTTGAGCTCCGAAAGCAGTATAACCGGAATGGATCAACAAATCAGACATCACCAATTCTGGATGAATTGGGGATGGGTTTGTAGTCGACTTAATCAATGGAGACGTGAAGAAGGCGATCCCTTCCACCAACCGAATTCACCTCTTGGTGAAGAACTTGAAGCACTTACCGGTGAACCTGTCCGAAACACCATATTCACCCTCATTGCCAGGATATCTCACAACGATTATATGATATCCTAAATTCTGAACCTTACTCACCCGCTTGTTCCAACCACCAATCATTCCGGAGTAATAGAAGAAGTCAACGAGCTTCGCACTCGAGTAGTGACTTTGGAGAATGTGATGCACAATTTGCAAGCATCACAAGCAACATCGACAACACCACCAACATCAACATTAATACCACCAACAACCACATCCGCACCGCAAACCTCAACTTCACAATCTGTCCCACGAGCATCAACGTCGTATGCACCACAGATACCAAGGGGTACTAATAAAAATCAACGATGAAGTATTGATTTATAACTTCATTGAAGAAATATGAGGCGGCGATTATGTAATCTCTAAAGTTTTAGAGATTATTCATTCTAGTTCCAACCGAAAACCAAATGAGATTAATATCATATTAACTCATTAAATCCATGATTACATCTGAAGAAGATATATATGTATATATATTTTCATAAAGATTGTAATTGAAATTTCTTTTATACAAACTGTTAATGATGAGAATATTTTAACAGGTAGGTAATACCCGAGAAATATTTAGATTTCACATTAATAAGTTACACTGTACATTCTTTCAATCTGATTCAACAGTCATTTACTATCCTACTTACATCCACAGATATATGTATCTGTTCATCACAGAATAACCATTTTCATTCAATTTCAAATATCCAACAAGTGGCATAATGAAGAAAACATTAGACAAAATAAAATTTGTTAGAAACAAACAAATTAACTATGAGATATTTTGTTAAGAATCTACGCTAACAAAATCCTAGCTAACTGTTCCTAGCTAACTGTTAATTCCTTATTACATTTATTTATCGCAATTTATTTATCGCAATTTTAATTCTTGCAATTTTATTTATCGTCATTTAATTTCTGTTATTTGTTTTACGCACTTTAAATATCGTCGGATAAATCGGGACATGTATACAATGTTTTGACATATCATATCGACGTCATCTATATATATTATTTGGAATAACCGTAAGTCACTCTATATTGCGGTAATGCTCGAGCTAGCATATAAAGGGTCGAGGTTGATTCTAAAATAATATATATACCATGGGTTGTGATCGATTCTAAGACATGTATACAATGGGTCACGATACGTATTAATTAATTCGAATATTATATATTAAACTATATATGAATTATTGAACTACTAATGAACTACTAACATTGGACAATTAAAATGAATTAAAATATTGATTATAACATATGAAACTAAATATTTCTTCAAGTTTGCCACTTGATTTCATCTTAAACCTCATTTGTATCTTGACGATTACAATCTGCGTTCAAACCTTTCATGATTCTTGAAAACCCTTCAATCGAGAGGACGAACCAACCGCACTTCATCTACGGAAGGAAAGATTTATGCATATAGTTATGCACCTGAAAAACTCTCGGAAACTGAGTAAACGTTTAACACGTAGCTGTGCTAATTTTTTTAGCGTTATTATTACCGAAAATAAATTTGCAACTCCTGTTCGAGATAGCCAGTTTTGTCACAGCTCCAGCAAGTCAACTTCGACTTTTCGTGTAACGACCCAAACCTCGTTATACCAAAAATACGACCCCAAAAAAAAAGATTTGTGAGACAGCACATCTGGACGGTGTCTAGTTATCTGGACGGCGTCCAGTACTGAAGACCAGGACGGCATCCAACCAATTGGGACATCGTCCAAATGAACTGTAACATTCTGACCTCGGGGTCCAACTTGCGCGAGCGAAAAACCCGCTTCCCGACATTTTTAAACGAAACCACTTTCACAACACATTAGTATAAATAAAACTAAGAAGTTTTCACAATAAAACCAAGTTTTACAACATCGGGCCCACGTTGGCCATTTTACGAATTTCTTTCAAAAATACAAGTTTTGACCATAAGAGTTTAATTTCCAAACGAGACCTGGAGCATGGTGTTTGGGGTTAAACTACCCACATCTTGGCCAAACTTCAAAAGCTAAACATCCTAAAAGCGTCCCCATATCGGAACAAAGCGGGAGGCCACTAATCCAACCGAACACCCTTACCCTCAGTCACAAAAATAGTTGAAGTAAAAAGGGAGCTATAACTCACAGTGAATGTGCGGTAAAGTCGATACGAATAAGTACGCAAGTAGTAAGTCGGTCCGAAAGGTCCTCAACCTAAGTCAAAGGTTACTAAGTCAGACCCTAACTCGATGTCTTTTGACCGTGGCGACGGTTCAAGCGCGAGTAGGTCAGAAATTGCAGCATGTCGTTACGAAGGCGTAGCGATTTTCGAAAGGCTATAAATCCTAAACCGTATATTGAATTTAGGCGAGTCTTAAACGAAAAATCATCTAATCGAACCGAACTATCTGAAAATCAACTTTCCAGAAGTCCCAAGAGTTTAATAAGACCCTAAAAAATAGAAAACAAGTGCTCCGGTGGGTTTCTTGGTGTTTGATGCTCATCACAGTTCTCATCCTTGATGCGTATAAGCCTCAAGTGTACAACTCTTGATGTTTTAGCATCACTTTAACCAAGGTTTAACCATCAACACACAAAGTCAAGACTAAGAAATAAAATACAACTTATTTAAGAGTTTAAGCAAGATGATGAACCAAAGTTACATCAAATTCTTAGTTTCGACACAAGTACAAGTTCTATTAAGCTATAAACTTTGATTTAAACTAAATAAGGAAGACCTTAAGTTATAGAACTTAGATCTTAGCTAAATACTAAAGACCTTAGACTAAAAGGTCTAGATCTTATGTTCTTGGTGAAACCCTAAGTCATAGAACTTAGACTTTCAACTTTTACAACACCATAAGTTATGAAACTTAGATTTTGTAAAGTAAAATGAACATAAGCTAATGAGCTTTTGTTTTAGCGAGTTAGATGACCATAAGTTACATAACTTAGATCAAACACAAAAATGAAACCCTAAGCTAGAGAGCTTGGATTCCTAACAACACTTATGAGATTTCAAGCTAGTAAGCTTGTATCTTTTGTTTAATGAAAACACAAGTCACAAATCTAAAGTACAACAAATTAAAGAAGATCGTAAGTTAATAAACTTTGATCTTAACTAACTTTTTGTAGAAACCTCAAGCTAATAAGCTTGGATTTCTAGTGTTCTTGAAGATCCTTAAAGTAAAAAAGTTGGATCTACAAGTTACATGAAGATCATAAACATAGGTTTTGATCTTTTGACATAAATAAAGAGATCTTAAGTTATAAATTTAGTTCTAACAAGATAATGAAGATTAAAAGCTAAAAAGCTTGAATCCTTCATGTTCTTGAGACTTTCAAAGCAAAGTTTGAATCTACAAGAGTTATGAAGATTCAAGTTACAAAACTTGAATCCTTGATTATGATGATGATGATTTCGTGAATAATGAAGAAAAATAAGAAGAATTAAAGTTTAAACTTACAATTTTGCTCAAGTATTTTAGAGAGAAAAGCTAGAGAGAAACTTGAGAGAAAATGTGTGTGTGTGTTTGTGAAATGGAATGAGAATGAAATGAGAGTTTTTAAAAAAAAGAAAAGGTGGTGATGGGCACTCCTCGGTCGACGGTTTTAGGGGTGGCATGGGGGGACCATTTGGCTTCATGTGGTGGTGGCATGGTGTGGTCCATGGTGGTGGTACAATGTAATGTTGATATGTTGGGTGGTATGCAACAAAGTGTAAGCATTAGTACATGAGCATGCACCAACCTTGTCTTATTACTTACATGGGTTAGTCATTAATTAAATGGGCTAACTAATCCACTAATTAATCCACTAACTAGTCCATTACTTGAGTAGGTTGGGCCATGGAAGTCCATTAAGGTAAAAGTCCATTAAGGCTAACTAGTGAGCATTAGTAAACACTAAGCGTAATTAATAAACCATCAAGCCAAGTAATTTTCATTAATAAATAACAATTACGTTTACGTAGTCATAATATTCCAATTACGACAAAAGTTTAACATGTACAAGGTACGTAGTTTGAAAGGACCCGTCCTAATCCATCCGGACGAAGTCCATATCGATTATAAACGATTCACAACAGTTGATTACATCACTAAGTATTTGACCTCTATATGATACATTTTACAAACATTGCATTCGTTTTTGAAAAGACAATCTTTCATTACAACAAAAGTTGACTGCATGCATACCATTTTATAATATAACTAACTATAACTGATTTAATAATAATCTTGATGATCTCAACGACTCGAATGCAACGTCTTTTGAAATATGTCATGAATGATTCCAAATAATATCTTTAAAATGAGCAATTACACAGCGGAAGATTTCTTTCGTACCTGAGAATAAACATGCTTAAAAGTGTCAACCAAAAGATTGGTGAGTTCATTAGTTTAACATAAATAACCATTATCATCATTTTAATAGACCACAAGATTTCCATATATTGTTCTCATAAATATACGTCCCATGCATAGAGACAAAATATCATTCATATGGATTGAACACCTGGTAACCGACATTCACAATATACATATAAGAATATCCCCATCATTCCGGGATCCTCCATCGAACATGATATAAATTTCGAAGTACTAAAGCATCCGGTACTTTGGATGGGGCTTGTTGGGCCCGATAGATCTATCTTTAGAGTTCGCGTCAATTAGGGTGTCTGTTCCCTAATTCTTAGATTACCAGACTTAATAAAAATGGGCATATTCGATTTCGATAATTCAACCATATAACGTAGTTTCGATTACTTGTGTCTATTTCGTAAAACATTTATAAAAACAGTGCATGTATTCTCAGTCCCAAAAATATATATTGCAAAAGCATTTAAAAAGGGATTAATGAAACTCACCTAATGTATTTTGTAGTAAAAATACATATAACGACAATGGACAAAAGTAGGGTGGCCTCGGATTCACGAACCTATATCATTTGTATATTTATTAATATTCATGGTTGTAATTGAACACACATATATATAAATGTATTAGTTATACCATTTTTATATTAATAATATATATATATATATATATATATATATATATATATATATATATATATATATATATATATATATATATATATATATATATATATATATATATATATGTTTTATATGTTCAATTTGTATATAATAAAATATTAAATTTTGTTATGTTATATGTGTTAAATATATATGTTTATGTATGTATTTCATTTGTTTATCAAAACAGTAATTCTGTTATATTAAGTTAATACTAGTAAAAATAATGATAATAGCATTAATAATATACATATGTCATTAATAATCCTATTAATGATAATAATCATGATATTAATA